>NC_053491.1:484457377-484757377 GCF_905171775.1 Rana temporaria | reverse complement strand
TCCACCTCGTCCGGGGGGGGTGGGGCAGTGTATAGGTTCTCATAAAAGGTTCTAAAGGCATTATTTATGGCTAAGGGGTCCGACGTGACAGAGCCGTCCAGCAGCCGAATGTGGGGTATCGTCCGATCCACATACTCCGTGCGTGACAGAAATGCCAACATCTTACCATTCTTTCCACTATGTTCAAGCAACCTGGCTGACAGAGACAACTGCTGTTTCCGCGTTGCATCCACCCTGTGAAGGTCCAAGGCCCTGTGCGCCCCCACCAGGGCCCCATGAGAGTCCGGGGTGGGGAGCGCAGAGTATCGGGCCCTGGCGTTCTCCAGGGAGGATTCCAAGGCCAAAAGAGCAGCCCGGGAGGATCTCCTGTGCTGAGCTATATTAGAAATATAAGAGCCCCGCACTGACGCCTTAAAGGCATCCCAAGTGGGGCCAAATGAGGCCGAGCCAGCATTGTCCCCCCAATAGTGGGACATAGCCTGCCGGACCGGCTCCTGAAATTCAGGAGCGGAGACCCAAAAAGGACTGAGCCGCCACACCCGAAAGGAGGGCCTGTGTCCAACCACCATGTCCACCGCCAGGGCAGAATGATCAGATAGTGTCTGAGGTATGTGGGAAACCGACTGTATAATGGGGACCAAATCTGGAGTCCCCAAAGCATAGTCCAACCTGGAAAGAGTACGGTACGTCCTTGACTGGCATGTATAGTCCCGAGTCCCAGAATGGCTAATCCTCCAGAGATCTACATAGCCAAAGGAGGTACACCACTGACTAAACAACCTAGATTCATACTGGATGGGCCTCAATCGGTCCAAAGCAGGGTCAAGCACCGAGTTGAAGTCCCCCACTATAAGGGCGGCCATCACAGGGAAAGTGGCAAATTGCACACTTAAATCCGTGAAAATGTCCGCCGTGACAGGGGGGGGGGCATATACCACCACCAACAACAGTGGCGTGGCGTGCACCGTGCATTGGAGAAACACATACCGACCCTTAGGGTCCAACACCACCCGCTCACACGAAAAAGGGAGACCTTTCCGCACCAACACGGACACCCCCCTTGCATAGCTAGAATAGGTGGAATGGTAACCATACATAACCCAACACTTCTTTAGTGCCATTACCTTTGACCCCAAAAGATGCGTTTCCTGCAGACATAATAAATGGGGATTGTGTACTTTGAGAAAGTTAAATAATAAAGCTCTCTTAAATTTGGAGTTTAACCCCCTGACATTCCAGGAGATACACTTTACCACAGACATGTTAAAGCTTTAAACATACTGAAACACAAAGCAAGTCATTTAGCAGCATCTCAGACAGGGCATAAGTGGGGGCAGAGAGAGGGCCACGAACACACACACACAGACACACACACACAGGCACACCACACTCATCACCGCATACAAACAAACAATCAGACCCCAAAACACACACAGTCTAGGCAACAGCCCAGTACCTTTAACCCCTGCCAGACCCCAAAAACGAGGGGCTGGCTTTGACCCTGAACTACATGTATTTGCTAGGTACATGGCCCACCGCTAGCAAGCCAGCAGGCAAAATTGGAACAGTCAACGTCCATTAAACTAATGGAAATGAAGTGAAGAAGAAAAAATAGTTATTGGCAAAATTATAGCAGCACATTCTTCCTATAGAGACCTATGTCCTCTTGCCACAGCAATTAGCTAGAACCTCCTGCCCCAGAAGCACTTCAACTGAAAAAGAAACCGGATGCAGGAATAAATGAAAAACAAAAATGAACAAAATAGAAGAATCAAGCGTCGGACGCCCTGTCAGATCCACGGCCAGGCTGGTGCAGGGATTCAAACCAGGACAAAGCATTAGCAGGGGTTTGGAAAAAATGCACCTGGCCCTGATGCACCACCCTCAGCGTCGCAGGAAACAGCATAGAATACTGGATGGTCTTCTCCCTCAGTTTCTGCTTGACATGCTGGTACTTGGCTCTCGAGGCGCGGACAGCAGGGGAGTAGTCAGGGAAGAGGGACACAGAGGCGTTGTTAATCTTCAGGCTCCCCTTAATTCGGGCAGCACGCAGGATAGAGTCCCGGTCCCTGTAGTTAAGGAGGCGCATTATCATAGTGCGAGGGGGGCCTCCAGCAGGCAGCGGCCTGCCAGGCACCCTATGGGCCCGCTCCAGGACAAAGCAGGGGGATAGGCAGTCCCCTCCAAACTCCTGGACGAACCAGCTCTCCAGGAAAGCCACCGGGTCAGATCCCTCAACCCGTTCAGGAAGGCCCACCAGGCGCAGGTTATTCCTGCGCAAGCGGTTCTCCAAATCGTCCATTTTATCTTCCAGTGATCAAATTTTTGTGCCCTGGGCCTTCACAGTAGGATGGATTGGGCCTACAGTGTCCTCCAGATCACTGATGCGGCGCTCCGTTTCCGTGACCCGGTCCCGCATTTTGTGCATGTCCTGGCGCATTATAGTAATGTCCAGCTTAAGCTCCTCCATCTTCCCCATAGTATCAGAATGGTTTACCTTCATTAGTTTGAGGACCGCCAGCAGCGTGGGCTCCGGTTCCGGGCCTTCCTCCAGGCCGTCCTCGCTGGGCGACCCAGGAGCAGGCAGCGCTGGTGTAGTGGAGGTCCCAGGAGAAGGTGGGGGAGATGACCCAGGGTCCTCAGCAAAGAGCTCCGGCGTAGATGCCAAGGAGGAGAGTGGCGCGACGCTGCGGCGGCCATCATGGCCGCAAAACGCGTGGTGACATTCATCCTGACCGCGGGCTGTTTCTTTCGCCTTCCCATCCACCAGATTCCTCCCAGAAGTATCCCAGGGGCTTCCCCAAGGGAATAGCAAAGTTTATAGCCGGATTAGAAGGGCAGGATCACAGGATGGCGCAGGATTGTTCAGAGGGATCTCGGAGCTGCTAGGAAAGACGTCCGCTCACATGCTGCTCCAGGCCACGCCCCCTCAGTATATAAAATATTAACTATAATATATATATATATATGTATATATATATATATGTATATATATACTGTATAAAAATAAAGTAATTAAAAAATATATAGACAGTATTTAAAATATTAACAATAATAATAAAAATAATAATATATATAGCGTATAAAATAAAATAAAAATAAAGCAATAAAAAATATATACAGTATATAAAATATTAAAAATGATAGTAAAAAAAAATATATATATATATATATACTGTATAAAAATAAAAAAGTATTTAAAAAATATATAGACAGTATTTAAAATATTAACAATAATAATTAAAAAAAATTTATATATATAGTGTATAAAATAAAAAATGAAGCAATAAAAAAATAAATAATAATAAATAAATAAATAAATAAATATATATATATATATATATATATATATATATATATATATATATATATATATATATATATATATATATATATATATATATATATATATATACTGTATAAAATAAAATAAACTAAAAATAAAGTAATGAAAAATATATACACAGTATATACAATATTAACTATAATAATCTCTCTCTCTCTCTCTCTCTCTCTCTATATATATATATATATATAGATATATATATATATATATATACACTGTATAAAAATAAAGTAATTAAAAAATATATAGACAGTATTTAAAATATTAACAATAATAATTTAAAAAAAAATATATATATATATATATATATAGTGTATAAAATAAAATAAAAATAAAGTAATAAAAAAATATATACAGTATATAAAAAATAATAATAAAAAATAAATAAATAAATATATATATACTGTAAACAATAAAATAAAATAAAATAAAGATAAAGTAATAAAACATATGTACACAGTATATAAAATATTAATAGTAATAATTAAAAAAATAATATATATATACTGTAAAAAAATAAAATAAAGTAATAACAAATATATGTACAGTATATAAAATTTTAATAATAATAATAAAAAAATACTGTACATATAAATATATCTGCTTTTTACATTTTTATACTGTTTTATTTCAATGCAATAAAAATATCTGCTTCCATATTAAGGGGCCCCTTTCACGCCCGAACGCGATGTGCGGGAAACCCGTGTTCTCTGCGCGTTTCTTGCACCGCATTCGGAACGCGCTGGGTGTGCGATGCGATGCAGGTGTCCGTGTATACGACTCTCTAAACGCAGATCACAGAGGCGCTGCGTTTGGCCGCACCGCATTGCGCGGTTCTGCGGCGGTGGCGGGAGACCTCACGCCGCAGTCCCCGGTAATATGAAATGTTACCATGTATTACACATTATTATTATTATACGGGATTTAGAGAGCACCAGCATCTTGCGCAATCGCTTTCCAATGTAGCGGATGTTTCTCGCTGTGACCGCAGGAGCCGCGTCCGTCAGGCGGTCGTCGTTTTATCGGACATATTTTCAGGTCGTTTTTTTTTTTTTTGGCACGCCAACATCACATAGCGAGCCTGAACCTTGCAGCACTGCATCGGCGTCCGCGCGCTCGTGTGTGTGTGTGTGTGAGGCTCTCTGCATGGCGAGGACGCGCCCCTCCTCATCACCATGGCCACTCGAAATCTCGTAGCAACCACCTCTGTTTCCATGGCAACCTGCATCCGCACAATGACACGCGCACACACACAGACGAGGAACATTGATTGTGACACCTTCATACACGGGAGGAAGACACAAAAAGTGTGTGTGTGGGAAATGTCTGCACCCCTCCCCCGACCTTTACCCCCCCGCTCATTAATATTCCCCCAATAATGAATGGAGGGGGGAGTGGACAGGAAACTCCACATATGCAAATGAGGCTCATTAATATGCAGCCCACAACCCCCCCCCCTGGAGGAGAGAATCAACGCAAACCATTTTTTTTTACTTCGATGTTATCTGTTCATTCGTGGCCTCCTCCCCCGAAATGTGACCCCTCCCTTATCGCCCGCCAAAACCAGGCCACACCCCCCCAAAACCAGGCCACCCCCCAAAAACTGGGCCATACCCCCCAAACCAGGCCACACACCTCACTCCCCCCACCCCAAACCAGACCACACACCTCAACCCCCCAACCCCAAACCGGACCACACACCTCACCCCCCACCCCAAACCGGGCCACACACCTCACCCCCCACCCCAAACCAGGCCACACACCTCACCCCCCACCCCAAACCATTCTACACACCTCACCTCCCCACCCCAAACCGGGCCACACACCTCACCCCCCCACCCCAAACCGGACCACACACCTCACCCCCCACCCCAAACCAGGCCACACACCTCACCCCCCACCCCAAACCGGGCCACACACCTCACCTCCCCACCCCAAACCGGGCCACACACCTCACCCCCCCACCCCAAACCGGACCACACATCTCCCCCCCCCCCACCCTAAACCAGACCACACACCTCACCCCCCACCCCAAACCAGGCCACACACCTCACCCCCCACCCCAAACCGGGCCACACACCTCTCCCACACCCCAAACCGGGCCACACACCTCACCCCCCACCCCAAACCAGACCACACACCTCACCCCCCAACCCCAAACCGGACCACCTCACCCCCCCACTCCAAACCAGGCCACACACCTCACCCCCCACCCCAAACCAGGCCACACACCTCACCCCACCCCAAACCAGACCACACACCTCACCCCCCCACCCCAAACCAGGCCACACACCTCACCCCCCACCCCAAACCAGGCCACACACCTCTCCCACACCCCAAACTGGCCACACACCTCACCCCCCCACCCTAAACCGGACCACACACCTCACCTCCCCACCCCAAACCGGGCCACACACCTCACCCCCCCACCCCAAACAGGCCACACACCTCACCCCCCCACCCTAAACCGGACCACACACCTCACCCCCCCACCCCAAACCAGGCCACACACCTCACCCCCCCACCCCAAACCAGGCCACACACCTCACCCCCCCACCCCAAACCAGGCCACACACCTCACCCCCCCACCCCAAACCGGACCACACACCTCACCTCCCCACCCCAAACCAGGCCACACACCTCACCTCCCCACCCCAAACCAGGCCACACACCTCACCCCCCACCCCAAACCGGGCCACACACCTCACCCCCCCACCCCAAACCAGGCCACACACCTCACCCCCCACCTCAAACCGGGCCACACACCTCACCCCCACCCCAAACCAGACCACACACCTCACCCCCCACCCCAAACCAGACCACACACCTCACCCCCCCACCCCAAACCGGGCCACACACACCTCACCCCCCACCCCAAACCGGGCCACACACCTCACCCCCCCACCCCAAACCAGGCCACACACCTCATCTTCCCACCAAAAAAAACAGGCCACACACCTCACCCCCCTACCCCAAACCGGGCCACACACCTCACCCCACCATCCGAAACCAAACCACACACCTCCCCCCACCCCAAACCGGACCACACACCTCACCCCCTCCACCCCAAACCAGGCCACACACCTCACCCCCCACCCCAAACCAGGCCACACACCTCACCTCCCCACCCCAAACCGGACCACACACCTCACCCCCTCCACCCCAAACCGGGCCACACACCTCACCCCACCATCCGAAACCAAACCACACACCTCCCCCCACCCCAAACCGGACCACACACCTCACCCCCTCCACCCCAAACCAGGCCACACACCTCACCCCCCACCCCAAACCAGGCCACACACCTCACCCCCCCACCCCAAACCAGGCCACACACCTCCCCACCCCAAAGCGGACCACACAACTCACTCCCCCCACCCGAAACCAGGTCACACACCTCACCCCCCACCCCAAACCGGGCCACACAACAAGATCTTCCAGTAGAAGGTACCGGAACACCATGGAATGATGAGGCTCACCCTTACTTGGCCCTGACTTCCAAGATCTTTCGGTAGAGGTGCCAGGCTCACCCTTACTTGGCCCTGTCTTGCAAGATCTTCCAGTAGAGATGCCAGGACACCATGGAATAATGAGGCCCACCCTTACTTGGCCCTGACTTCCAAGTTCTTCCGGTAGAGGTGCCGGGACACCATGGAATGATGAGGCTCACCCTTACTTGGCCCTGACTTCCAAGATCTTCCAGTAGAAGGTACCAGAACACATGACATGTAGAAGCTTGGTCCTGACCTCTGAGATCTTCTGGTAGAGGTGCCAGAACATCATGAAGTACAGACGTTGAGATCCGCTGAGATCCTGCAGGAAGCGATGAAACACCATGAAACACAAAAGCTTACCATGATATTGCTCTGACCTTTGAGATCTTCCAGCAGAAGTGTCCGCACCATGAAATGCAGCCGCCCATCCTGACTTGGCTCAGAACTCTGGGATCTTCCAATAGAGGTTGTCATGCCTTCAGCAAGGTTTTCTTATGTTCATTGGGGTAGATTCAGGTAGGGGCGCGCACTGCTACGGAGGCGCAGCGTACCGTTTTTACGCTACGCCCCCATAAATTACTTGAGCTACGCTTCATTCACGAAGCATTTGCTCCGTAATTTGTGGCGGCGTTTCGTAAAAGGGGCCGGCGTAAGCGCGCGTAATTTAAATGATCCCGTAGGGGGCGTGGATCATTTAAATTAGGCGCGTTCCCGCGCCGAACGTACTGCGCATGCTCCGTCGGGAAAATTTCCCCGACGTGCATTGCGGTAAATGACGTCTCAAGGACGTCATTTGCTTCGACGTGAACGTAAATGGCGTCCAGCGCCATTCACGATTCACTTACGCAAACAACGTAAATTTCCCAAATCGCAACGCGGGAACGACGTGTATACTTACCATTGGCTGCGCCTCCTAATAGCAGGAGCAGCCTTACGACGAAAGCGACGAACGCAAACGACGTAAAACACGACCGCCAGGCGCGCGTACGTTTGTGAATCGGCGTGAGTATGCAATTTGCATACTCTACGCTGACAACTACGGGAACGCCACCTAGCGGCCAGCGTCAGAATGCAGCCTAAGATACGACGGCATAAGAGCCTTATGCCAGTGGTATCTTAGGCTACAGTCGGCGTAACGAGCTTTCTGAATACAGAAAGTCGATACGCCGGCGCTACTTAGCAATTACGCTGCGTATCTATGGATACGCAGGTGTAATTGCTTCCTGAATCCACCCCATTGTTAATTCTTGTATATGCTAATGGTATGTAGAATACGTTGTAATATCACCATCTAGTGGCTCTTTTACATACTTAGGCCCGGATTCACAAAGCACTTACGCCGACGTATCTCGAGATACGCCGCGTAAGTGTAAATATGCGCCGTCGTATCTATGCGCCTGACTCTGAAACCAAGAAACGCCTGAAAATAGGCTTCATCCGACCGACGTAACTTTCCTACGCCGTCGTATCGTGGGCGCATATTTACGCTGGCCGCAAGTGGTGCTCCCATTGATTTCCTATTCAAATATGGAAATGATGGAGATACGTCGATTCACGAACGTACTTGCGCCCGGCGCATTATATACGCGGTTTGCGTAAGTCGTACGTTCGGCGTAAAGTTATTTCCCAAATAGGAGGCGCAACCCATGCAAAGGTATGGACCAGGGAACACAAGCCATCGTATCTTATGTCGTTTACGTTGTACGTGAATAGGACTAGGCGTAGGTTACGCTTATGCTCCGTGAATCGAGGGCAGCACAAAAAAATTTCGGGGGCGCAGGGCAAAATCGTTGCCCTGCGCCTCCGTAATAAATGCGCAAATCTCTTTGAATCCGGCCATATGTCTTTATTCAAAACATGAAAAAAAAACAAAAATTCATATGGAAAAAACAACCAAAATTCATGCAGTCAAACAAGAAGTGGACTAGGAAAAAAGAGCTGACATGTTTCGCATCATGTGATGCTTACTCGTAGCTGGCACCCTTGGCCTGGGGTGGCAATAACACCCCCAGACGAACAATGGTGGAACTCCCAGCACAGCCAAGGCTGGAACAGAGGCTAAATTTACCATTAATCATATTAGTCTGAACAAAATAACAGCTCAGACCCCACTAAATTTACAGCAGCGCCTGTTCAACAGGAGCAGGGCGCTACATTAGTATTTGTGAATAATTTACTGAAGGTAGATAGAGATTGTTTCTTAAAAGCCACCGTAGCTTCCCATATTTCCTGTGAGGTCTGAGAGACAGCCCCCAGTAGCCATCTTCCTTCTTCACCCATGCAACTTCTCCAGAGAACTCCACACCTATTCATCTGCAATTCTAATGTCAGCCTTATGGAAACATCGCCGGTATGTTCATATCAATTTCCATAGTTAGACTAGTGTGTTAGGAATGTATATTGGGCCATATTCTCAAACAAGTTACGCCGGTGTATCTACTGATACACCGGCGTAAATCGAATTTCCCGCCGGCGTATCATTATTTTGTATTCACAAAACAAGATACGCCGGATTTAGGCTAGGATCCGACTAGTGTAAGTCACTTACACTGTCAGATCTTAAATGTAATTCGCCGCCAGCCGCCAGGTGGCGTTTACGTTCAGGTCTCATTTGTTTATGCAAATGAGCCTGATACGCCGATTCCCGAACGAAATCGCGCCGCGTAACCGTCGCTTACATCGTTTGCGTAAGCGTAAGGTTACCCCTGCTATATGAGGGGTAACCTTACGCCAGTCCCACGTATGCCATGTTAAGTATGGCGTCGGGTCCGCGTCGTCTTTTCCCGTCGGGTACGTCGTTTTACTAAGTCGTTCTTGAATACGACTTTACGTCAATGACGCACACGTCGGCGTCATTGTTGTTTTCCGTCGAGAACTGGAGCATGCGCACTGGGCTATTTTAAGCCCGGCGCATGCGCAGTTCGAACGGCACGGGGGCGCGCTTAATTTAAATACAAGCTGCCCCCTTGGAATTACGCGGGGATATGCCGGGCCAATTACACTACGCCGCCCCAGACTACGGAGCAAGTGTTTGGGGAATACAGCACTTGCTCCTGTAAGTTGGGGCGGCGGAGTGTAAATGGCTTACGCGACGCCCGCCTCAAATCTACGAGAATCTGGCCCTCTGTATATACTGATTGTATGTTAATTCTTTTATTTTTGGTTTTACTCTAACTTCCCTGCAATAAAAGTTAAAAAAAGGACCTTACGCCTGCCTCAATGAGTTGTTAAGGGAAGAGAGTTAGTTGTCTGTCTAATTATACCTCAGCCACGTATAGTGAGGGCAGAACAGGGGTGCCAATACACCTTGAAATGTAAAAGCTTGCCTTGACTTGGCCCTGACCTCTGAGACCTTCCAGTAGCGGTGCTGGAACACCGTGAGTTGCAGAAGCTTGGCCATGGCCAATAAGATCTTCAGGGTGTCGGAAATACCATGAAATGCTGATGCTTGCCCTGACTTGGCCCTGACCTCTGGGATCTTCTAGTAGAGGTGCCAGTACACCTTGAAACTCAGAAGCTCACCCTGCTCTAACGTTTGCTATAGTAGAGGTTCTGGACCACCATGAAAGTTCTACCTGACATGGTGACCTTGACCTCTGAAATCTTCAAGTAGAGGTGCCAGGACACCATGGAATGCAGAGGCTCACCTTGGCTTGGCCCGGACTTCCAAGATCTTCCAGTCGAGGTACCAGGACACTATGATATGCATAAGCCTGCCCTGTCTTGGCCCTGACCTCTGAAATCCTCCAGTAGAGGTGCCAGGACACCATGACACGTACAAGCTTTCCCTGACTTGTCCCTGATCTCTAAGATCTTCCAGTTGATGTGGTGGGACACCATAACATGTAGAACGTTGTTCTGACTTGGCCCTGACCTCTGAGATCTTCTCGTAGAGGTGCCAGAACACCATGAAATGCAGAGGTTAGCCCTGACCATTGTGATCATCCAATACAATCTGCAGTGTGTTGGAGGTACTCAAGTGCTCCAGGATCTGCAGAGTTCCTCCACTGTCCTGTTGTGTCAGTAACATGCTCCCTGACACTTCCAAGCCCCGAGTCAATGTGGAATGACACCAACTTATATGCTTGATCAAAGTTTAATGGCCTTGGGGTGACTTCACATACTTCTGCCTTCTTCAATCTCCTGAAGACACAAACTACTGCAGAAAAATCTAATTATTGTGGGAGGGGCAGAGACACAAACTACTGCAGGGAAATCTCACCATTGTGGGAGGGGCAGAGACACAAACTACTGCAGGAGATCTCACCATTGTGGGTGGGGCAGAGACACAAACTACTTGGGGGAAAATCCCACGATTGTGGGAGGGGCAGAGACACAAACTACTGCAGGGAAATGTCACCATTGTGGGAGGGGCAGAGACACAAACTACTGCAGGCAAATCTCATCATTGTGGGAGGGACAGAGACACAAACTTCTGTGGGAAATTCTCCGCATTGTGGGAGGGGCAGAGACACAAACTACTGGGGGGAAATCCGGCAATTGTGGGAGGGGCAGAGACACAAACTACTGCAGGAGATCTCACCATTGTGGGTGGGGCAGAGACACAAACTACTTGGGGGAAAATCCCACGATTGTGGGAGGGGCAGAGACACAAACTACTGCAGGAGATCTCACCATTGTGGGTGGGGCAGAGACACAAACTACTTGGGGGAAAATCCCACGATTGTGGGAGGGGCAGAGACACAAACTACTGCAGGGAAATGTCACCATTGTGGGAGGGGCAGAGACACAAACTACTGCAGGGAAATCTCACCATTGTGGGAGGGGCAGAGGCACAAACTACTGCAGGAGATCTCACCATTGTGGGAGGGGCAAAGACACAAACTACTGCAGGGAAATCTCATCATTGTGGGAGGGGCAGAGACACAAACTACTGCAGGGAGATCTCATTGTGGGAGGGGGAGAGACACAAACTTCTGCAGGGAGATATCACAATTGTGGGAGGGGCAGAGACACAAACTACTGCAGGGAAATCTCATCATTGTGGGAGGGGCAGAGACACAAACTTCTGCAGGGAGATATCACAATTGTGGGAGGGGCAGAGACACAAACTACTGCAGAAGATCTCATCATTGTGTGAGGGGCAGAGACACAAACTTCTGCAGGGAGATATCACAATTGTGGGAGGGGCAGAGACACAAACTACTACAGGAAATCTCACCATTGTGGGAGGGGCCGAGACACAAACTACTGCAGGGAAATCTCACCATTGTGGGAGGGGCAGAGACACAAACTTCTGCAGGAAAATATTAGCATTGTGGGAGGGACAGAGACACAAACTACTGCAGGAGATCTCATCATTGTGGGAGGAGCAGAGACACAATCTACTGCAGGGAAATGTCACCAGTGTGGGAGGGGCAGAGACACAAACTACTGCAGGAGATCTCACCATTGTGGGAGGGGCAGAGACACAAACTTCTGCAGGGAAACCTCAACATTGTGGGAGGAGCAGAGACACAAACTACTGCAGGAAACCTCAACATTGTGGGAGGGGCAGAGACACAAACTACTGCAGGGAAATTTCACTATTGTGGGAGGAGCAGAGACACAAACTACTGCAGGGAAATCTCACCATTGTGGGAGGGGCAGAGACACAAACTTCTGCAAGAAATCTCACCATTGTGGGAGGGGCAGGGGCACAAACTACTGCAGGAGATCTCACCATTGTGGGAGGGGCAAAGACACAAACTACTGCAGGGAAATCTCATCATTGTGGGAGGGGCAGAGACACAAACTACTGCAGGGAAATCTCATCATTGTGGGAGGGGCAGAGACACAAACTACTGCAGGGAGATCTCATTGTGGGAGGGGCAGAGACACAAACTTCTGCAGGGAGATATCACAATTGTGGGAGGGGCAGAGACACAAACTACTGCAGGAGATCTCACCATTGTGGGAGGGGCAGAGACACAAACTACTGCAGGGAAATGTCACCATTATGGGAGGGGCAGAGACACAAACTACTGCAGAAGATCTCATCATTGTGTGAGGGGCAGAGACACAAACTTCTGCAGGGAGATATCACAATTGTGGGAGGGGCAGAGACACAAACTACTGCAGGGAAATCTCACCATTGTGGGAGGGGCTGAGACACAAACTACTGCAGGAGATCTCATCATTGTGGGAGGGGCAGAGACACAAACTACTGCAGAGAAATCTCACCATTGTGGGAGGAGCAGAGACACAAACTACTGCAGGAGATCTCATCATTGTGGGAGGGGCAGAGACACAATCTACTGCAGGGAAATGTCACCATTGTGGGAGGGGCAGAGACACAAACTACTGCAGGGAAATGTCACCATTGTGGGAGGAGCAGAGACACAAACTTCTGCAGAAAACCTCAACATTGTGGGAGGGGCAGAGACACAAACTACTGCAGGGAAATTTCACCATTGTGGGAGGAGCAGAGACACAAACTTCTGCAGGGAAATCTCATCATTGTGGGAGGGGCAGAGACACAAACTACTGCAGGGAAATCTCATGATTGTGGGAGGGGCAAAGACACAAACTACTGCAGGGAAATTTCACCATTGTGGGAGGGGCAAAGACACAAACTACTGCAGGGAAATCTCATCATTGTGGGAGGGGCAGAGACACAAACTACTGCAGGGAAATCTCATCATTGTGGGAGGGGCAAAGACACAAACTACTGCAGGAGATCTCACCATTGTGGGAGGGGCAGAGACACAAACTACTGCAGGGAAATTTCACCATTGTGGGAGGGGCAAAGACACAAACTACTGCAGGAGATCTCACCATTGTGGGAGGGGCAGAGACACAAACTACTGCAGGGAAATTTCACTATTGTGGGAGGAGCAGAGACACAAACTACTGCAGGGAAATGTCACTATTGTGGGAGGAGCAGAAACACAAACTACTGCAGGGAAATGTCACCATTGTGGGAGGGGCAGAGACACAAACTACTGCAGGAAACCTCACCATTGTGGGAGGGGCAGAGACACAAACTTCTGCAGGAAACCTCACCATTGTGGGAGGGGCAGAGACACAAACTACTGCAGGGAGATCTCACCATTGTGGGAGGAGCAGAGACACAAACTTCTGCAGGAAACCTCAACATTGTGGGAGGGGCAGAGACACAAACTACTGCAGGGAAATTTCACTATTGTGGGAGGGGCAGAGACACAAACTACTGCAGGAAACCTCACCATTGTGGGAGGGGCAGAGACACAAACTACTGCAGGGAAATGTCACCATTGTGGGAGGAGCAGAGACACAAACTACTGCAGGGAAATGTCACCATTGTGGGAGGGGCAGAGACACAAACTACTGCAGGGAAATGTCACCATTGTGGGAGGGGCAGAGACACAAACTACTGCAGGGAAATGTCACCATTGTGGGAGGGGCAGAGACACAAACTACTGCAGGAGATCTCACCATTGTGGGAGGAGCAGAGACACAAACTACTGCATGGGAAATGCCACCATTGTGGGAGGGGCAGAGACACAAACTACTGCAGGAGATCTCACCATTGTGGGAGGGGCAGAGACACAAACTTCTGCAGGGAAATTGCACCATTGTGGGAAGGGCAGAGACACAAACTACTGCAGGGAAATCTCACCATTGTGGGAGGGGCAGAGACACAAACTACTGCAGGAGATCTTACCATTGTGGGAGGGGCAGAGACACAAAATACGGCAGGAGATCTCACCATTGTGGGAAGGGCAGAGACACAAACTACTGCAGGAGATCTCACCATTGTGGGAGGGGCAGAGACACATACTACTGCAGGAGATCTCACCATTGTGGGAGGGGCAGAGACACATACTACTGCAGGAGATCTCACCATTGTGGGAGGGGCAGAGACACAAACTTTTGCAGGAAAATCTCAGCATTGTGGGAGGAGCAGAGACACAAACTACTGCAGGGAAATTTCACCATTGTGGGAGGGGCAGAGACACAAACTTTTGCAGGAAAATCTCAGCATTGTGGGAGGAGCAGAGACACATACTACTGCAGGAGATCTCACCATTGTGGGAGGGGCAGAGACACAAACTTTTGCAGGAAAATCTCAGCATTGTGGGAGGAGCAGAGACACAAACTACTGCAGAGAAATCTCACCATTGTGGGAGGGGCAGAGACACAAACTTTTGCAGGAAAATCTCAGCATTGTGGGAGGGGCAGAGACACAAACTTCTGCAGGGAAATGTCACCATTGTGGGAGGGGCAGAGACACAAACTACTGCAGAGATATCTCATCATTGTGGGAGGAGCAGAGACACAAACTACTGCAGGGAAATCTCCCCATTGTGGGAGTGGCAGAGACACAAACTACTGCAGGGAGATATCACCATTGTGGGAGGGGCAGAGACACAAACTACTGCAGGAGATCTCACCATTGTGGGAGGGGCAGAGACACAAACTACTGCAGGAAACCTCACCATTGTGGGAGGGGCAGAGACACAAACTACTGCAGGAAACCTCACCATTGTGGGAGGAGCAGAGACACAAACTTCTGCAGGGAGATATCACAATTGTGGGAGGGGCAGAGACACAAACTTCTGCAGGGAAATCTCACCATTGTGGGAGGGGCAAAGACACAAACTACTGCAGGGAAATGTCACCATTGTGGGAGGGGCAGAGGCACAAACTACTGCAGGCAAATCTCATCATTGTGAGAGGCACAGAGACACAAACTACTGCAGGAGATCACACCATTGTGGGAGGGGCAGAGACACAAACTACTGCAGAGAAATCTCATCATTGTGGGAGGGGCAGAGACACAAACTACTGCAGGGAAATCTCACCATTGTGGGAGGGGCAGAGACACAAACTACTGCAGGAAATCTCACCATTGTGGGAGGGGCAGAGACACAAACTACTGCAGGGAAATGTCACCATTGTGGGAGGGGCAGAGACACAAACTACTGCAGGAAAATCTCACCATTGTGGGAGGGGCAGAGACACAAACTACTGCAGGAGATCTCACCATTGTGGGAGGGGCAGAGACACAAACTACTGCATGGAAATCTCACCATTGTGGGAGGGACAGAGACACAAACTACTGCAGGGAAATCTCATCATTGTGGGAGGGGCAGAGACACAAACTACTGCAGGGAAATCTCACCATTGTGGGAGGAGCAGAGACACAAACTACTGCAGGGAAATCTCACCATTGTGGGAGGAGCAGAGACACAAACTTCTGCAGGAAACCTCACCATTGTGGGAGGGGCAGAGACACAAACTTCTGCAGGAAACCTCACCATTGTGGGAGGGGCAGAGACACAAACTACTGCAGGGAAATGTCCCCATTGTGGGAGGGGCAGAGACACAAACTACTGCAGGGAAACCTCACCATTGTGGGAGGGGCAGAGACACAAACTTCTGCAGGAAACCTCACCATTGTGGGAGGGGCAGAGACACAAACTACTGCAGGGAAATGTCACCATTGTGGGAGGGGCAGAGACACAAACTACTGCAGGAGATCTTACCATTGTGGGAGGGGCAGAGACACAAACTACTGCAGAGAAATCTCACCATTGTGGGAGTGGCAAAGACACAAACTACTGCATGGAAATCTCACCATTGTGGGAGGGGCAGAGACACAAACTACTGCAGAGAAATCTCGCCATTGTGGGAGGGGCAGAGACACAAACTACTGCAGGGAAATCTCACCATTGTGGGAGGGGCAGAGACACAAACTACTGCAGGGAAATTTCACTATTGTGGGAGGAGCAGAGACACAAACTTCTGCAGGAAACCTCACCATTGTGGGAGGGGCAGAGACACAAACTACTGCAGGAAATCTCACCATTGTGGGAGGGGCAGAGACACAAACTTCTGCAGGAAAATCTCACCATTGTGGGAGGGGCAGAGACACAAACTTCTGCAGGAAAATCTCACCATTGTGGGAGGGGCAGAGACACAAACTTCTGCAGGAAAATCTCATCATTGTGGGAGGGGCAGAGACACCAACTACTGCAGGAGATCTCATCATTGTGGGAGGAGCAGAGACACAAACTACTGCAGGGAAATCTCACCATTGTGGGAGGGGCAGAGACACAAACTTCTGCAGGAAAATCTCATCATTGTGGGAGGGGCAGAGACACCAACTACTGCAGGGAAATCTCACTATTGTGGGAGGGGCAGAGACACCAACTACTGCAGGAGATCTCATCATTGTGGGAGGGGCAGAGACACCAACTACTGCAGGGAAATTTCACCATTGTGGGAGGGGCAGAGACACAAACTACTGCAGGAAATCTCACCATTGTGGGAGGGGCAGAGACACAAACTTCTGCAGGAAAATCTCACCATTGTGGGAGGGGCAGAGACACAAACTTCTGCAGGAAAATCTCATCATTGTGGGAGGGGCAGAGACACCAACTACTGCAGGAGATCTCATCATTGTGGGAGGAGCAGAGACACAAACTACTGCAGGGAAATCTCACCATTGTGGGAGGGGCAGAGACACAAACTTCTGCAGGAAAATCTCATCATTGTGGGAGGGGCAGAGACACCAACTACTGCAGGGAAATCTCACTATTGTGGGAGGGGCAGAGACACCAACTACTGCAGGAGATCTCATCATTGTGGGAGGGGCAGAGACACCAACTACTGCAGGAGATCTCATCATTGTGGGAGGAGCAGAGACACAAACTACTGCAGGGAAATTTCACCATTATGGGAGGGGCAGAGACACAAACTACTGCAGGGAAATCTCACCATTATGGGAGGGGCAGAGACACAAACTACTGCAGGGAAATCTCTCCATTGTGGGAGGGGCAGAGACACAAACTACTGCAGTAAATCTCCTCATTGTGGGAGGGGCAGAGACACAAACTACTGCAGGAGATCTCACCATTGTGGGAGGGGCAGAGACACAAACTACTGCAGGCAAATATCATCATTGTGGGAGGGGCAGAGACACAAACTTGTGGGAAGGGCAGACACACAAACTACAAACTTCTGCAGGAAACCTCAACATTGTGGAAGGGGCAGAGACACAAACTACTGCAGGGAGATCTCACCATTGTGGGAGGGGCAGAGACACAAACTACTGCAGGGAAATCTCACCATTGTGGGAGGGGCAGAGACACAAACTACTGCAGGGAGATCTCATCATTGTGGGAGGGGCAGAGACACAAACTACTGCAGAGAAATCTCATCATTGTGGGAGGGGCAGAGACACAAACTACTGCAGAGAAATCTCACCATTGTGGGAGGGGCAGAGACACAAACTCCTGCAGGGAAATCTCCCCATTGTGGGAGGGGCAGAGACAAAAACTTCTGCAGGAAAATCTCATCATTGTGGGAGGGGCAGAGACACCAACTACTGCAGGGAAATCTCACTATTGTGGGAGGGGCAGAGACACCAACTACTGCAGGAGATCTCATCATTGTGGGAGGAGCAGAGACAAACTACTGCAGGGAAATCTCACCATTGTGGGAGGGGCAGAGACACAAACTTCTGCAGGAAAATCTCATCATTGTGGGAGGGGCAGAGACACCAACTACTGCAGGAGATCTCATCATTGTGGGAGGAGCAGAGACACAAACTACTGCAGGAGATCTCACCATTGTGGGAGGGGCAGAGACACAAACTACTGCAGGAGATCTCACCATTGTGGGAGGGGCAGAGACACAAACTACTGCAGGCAAATATCATCATTGTGGGAGGGGCAGAGACACAAACTTGTGGGAAGGGCAGACACACAAACTACAAACTTCTGCAGGAAACCTCAACATTGTGGAAGGGGCAGAGACACAAACTACTGCAGGGAGATCTCACCATTGTGGGAGGGGCAGAGACACAAACTACTGCAGGGAAATCTCACCATTGTGGGAGGGGCAGAGACACAAACTACTGCAGAGAAATCTCACCATTGTGGGAGGGGCAGAGACACAAACTCCTGCAAGGAAATCTCCCCATTGTGGGAGGGGCAGAGACAAAAACTTCTGCAGGAAAATCTCACCATTGTGGGAGGGGCAGAGACACCAACTACTGCAGGGAAATCTCACCATTGTGGGAGGAACAGAGACAAACTACTGCAGGAGATCTCACCATTGTGGGAGGGGCAGAGACAAAAACTTCTGCAGGGAAATCTCACCATTGTGGGAGGGGCAGAGACACAAACTACTGAAGGGAAATTTCACCATTATGGGAGGAACAGAGACAAACTACTGCAGGAGATCTCACCATTGTGGGAGGGGCAGAGACAAAAACTTCTGCAGGGAAATCTCACCATTGTGGGAGGGGCAGAGACACAAACTACTGAAGGGAAATTTCACCATTATGGGAGGGGCAGAGACACAAACTACTGCAGGGAAATGTCACCATTGTGGGAGGGGCAGAGACACAAACTACTGCAGGAGATCTCATCATTGTGGGAGGGGCAGAGACACCAATTACTGCAGGAGATCTCATCATTGTGGGAGGGGCAGAGACACAAACTACTGCAGGAAAATCTCACCATTGTGGGAGGGGCAGAGACACAAACTACTGCAGGGAAATCTCATCATTGTGGGAGGGGCAGAGACACAAACTACTGCAGGGAAATCTCACCATTATGGGAGGGGCAGAGACACAAACTTCTGCAGGGAAATCTCACCATTGTGGGAGGGGCAGAGACACAAACTACTGCAGAGAAATCTCACTATTGTGGGAGGGGCAGAGACACAAACTACTGGGGGGAAATCCTGCAATTGTGGGAGGGGCAGAGACAGAAACTACTGCAGAGAAATCTCGCCATTGTGGGAGGGGCAGAGACACAAACTACTGCAGGAGATCTTACCATTGTGGGAGGGGCAGAGACACAAACTACTGCATGAAAATCTCACCATTGTGGGAGGGGCAGAGACACAAACTACTGCAGGAGATCTCACCATTGTGGGTGGGGCAGAGACACAAACTACTGCAGAAAATCTCACCATTGTGGGTGGGGCAGAGACACAAACTACTGCAGGAAACCTCATCATTGTGGGAGGGGCAGAGACACAAACTACTTGGGGGAAAATCCCATGATTGTGGGAGGGGCAGAGACACAAACTACTGCAGGGAAATGTCACCAGTGTGGGAGGGGCAGAGACACAAATTACTGCAGAGAAATCTCACCATTGTGGGAGGGGCAGAGACACAAATTACTGCAGAGAAATCTCACCATTGTAGGAGGGGCAGAGACACAAACTACTGCAGGGAAATCTAATTATTGTGGGAGGGGCAGAGGCACAAACTACTGCAGGGAAATCTAATTATTGTGGGAGGGGCAGAGGCACAAACTACTGCAGGAAACCTCACCATTGTGGGAGGAGCAGAGACACAAACTTCTGCAGGAAAATCTCACCATTGTGGGAGGGGCAGAGACACAAACTACTGCAGGGAAATCTCATCATTGTGGGAGGGGCAGAGACACAAACTTCTGCAGGGAGATATCACAATTGTGGGAGGGGCAGAGACACAAACTACTGCAGGGAAATTTCACTATTGTGGGAGGAGCAGAGACACAAACTTCTGCATGGAAAGCTCACCATTGTGGGAGGGGCAGAGACACAAACTACTGCAGGGAAATCTCACCATTGTGGGAGGAGCAGAGACACACACTACTGCAGGGAAATTTCACTATTGTGGGAGGAGCAGAGACACAAACTACTGCAGGGAAATTTCACCATTGTGGGAGGGGCAGAGACACAAACTACTGCAGGAGATCTCACTATTGTGGGAGGGGCAGAGACACAAACTCCTGCAGGGAAATTTCACCATTGTGGGAGGAGCAGAGACACAAACAACTGCAGGGAAATGTCACCATTGTGGGAGGGGCAGAGACACAAACTACCGCAGGGAAATCTCACCATTGTGGGAGGAGCAGTAACTTTGGCCTATTGGAATAATTCACACAGTTCGATCATCCACAGAGCAGGATTCATCCACTGAGGTTGCCAACTTTTGCAAATTTTCCCGAAGGGGTGTTCTACAGAAGAACTGATGTTTCAGATCCAAGGCCCAGTGTCAGAGGAGCCATAATCACTACACAAGCCATATTGCCGCTCCCCGAGGCACGTGGCTTCCTCATATTATATAACCGGAGCCTCAGCTTTTATCACCATCTGAGAGTCGAGTTTGAAGCTCTCGTCGCCTTTGCTCGCCGACAAGCCTGAGTGCTGGGGGACTCGTCTGTTTTGCGCATTTATAGACGAACTGCATTTTTTATGATATACATAATTTAATGAGCTGCATGTCGTTTCCTTTCCGTGCATCCATTTACGACGTGCCTATTAAACTGGAATTTTGGATAGGTTATTTTATTTTATTTTAAGAGCTGCCCTCAATCTGATGTTTACAAAATCACAAACTGGAGGATTAAAATGATATCTGGCGGCAGAAAACTGGAAAGACTCCAATGCAAAGTTCCCGGGTCTGTAAGCTTGCTGCGCCCACTATGAGGGATTCCCATCATCCCTGTGCTGAGTTCCCAGGTCTGTACACATGTTGTGCCAACTATGAGGGGTTTCCACCATCCCTGTGCTGAGCTCCTGGGTCTCTAGACCTGCAGTGTCCATTATGAGGGGTTCCCACCATCCCTGTGCTGAGTTCCCGGGTCTGTACACCCGCTGTGCCCATTATGATGGGATCCCACCATCCCTGTCCTAAGTTTCCAGGTCTGTACACCTTATGTGCCCATTATGAGGGGTTTCCACCATCCCTGTGCTGAGCTCCTGGGTGTCTAGGTCCATTATGAGGGGTTCCCACCATCCCTGCACTGAGTTCCTGGATCTCTGGGCCTGCTGTGCCCATTATGAGGGGTTTCCACCATCCCTGTGCTAAGTTCCTGGGTCTGTACACCTGCTGTGCCCACTATGAGGGGTTCCCACCTTCCCTGCACTGAGTTCCTGGGTCTCTAGAGCTGCAGTGCCCATTATGAGGAGTTCTCATCATTCCTGCACTGAGGTCCTGGGTGTGTACACCCACTGTGCCCATTATGAGGGGTTCCTGCCATCCTTGTGCTGAGTTCCTATGTCTGTACACCTGCTGTGCCCATTATGAGGGGTTCCAGCCATCTCTACCCTGAGTATTCAGATTTGAACAGCTGCTTTGCCCATTATGAAGGGTTTCCACCACCCCTGATCTGAGTTCCTGTCTCTGCACACCTGCTGTGCCCATTAGGAAGGGTTCCCACCATCTCTGCATTTCTCCAGAGTTCCCAAGTCTACATATCTGCTGTGCCCATTATGATGTTTCCCACTATGCCCGTTATATTTTTTCTATACTTTATATTATAAAGAATGGAACAAGATGAATGGGAGTTGGCTGGGACCCCTAAAACTCAAAAGTGGTTGGGAAACAAAACCAGTAACTACTGAGGGAGACTACACCTTTAGATTCCCCCAGGAGACCACACCTTTAGATTCCCCCAGGAGACCACACCTTTAGATTCCCCCAGGAGACCTCACCTTTAGATTCCCCCAGGAGACCTCACCTTTAGATTCCCCCAGGAGACCTCACCTTTAGATTCCCCCAGGAGACCACACCTTTAGATTCCCCCAGGAGACCTCACCTTTAGATTCCCCCAAGAGACCTCACCTTTAGATTCCCCAAGAGACCTCACCTATAGATTTCCCCAGGAGACCACACCTTTAGATTCCCCCAAGAGATCTCACCTTTAGATTCCCCGGGAGACCTCACCTTTAGATTCCCCCAGGAGACCTCACCTTTAGATTCCCCCAGGAGACCACACCTTTAGGCCCCATACACACGAGAGAATTTATCCGCGGATACGGTCCAGCGGACCGTTTCCACGGATAAATCCTCTCAAAGATTTCCGCAGATTTCGATGCGATGGAGTGTACACACCATCGCATTGAAATCCGCGCGGAAATCCTCTGGCGATGACGTGTCGCGCCGTCGCCGCGATAATGACGCGGCGACGGCACGACGCTGTCATATAAGGAATTCCACGCATGCGTCAAATCATTACGACGCGTGCGGGGAATCCCTTTGGACGGATGGATCCGGTAAGTCTGTACAGACGAGCGGATCCATCCGTTGGAATGGATTCCAGCAGATGGATTTGTTGTGCATCTCAGCAAATATCCGATCTGCTGGAATCCATCCCAGAGGAGATTTCTCCGCGGAAACAGATCCGCTGGCGTGTACACACCATAGGATCTATCCGCAGAAACCCATTTGCTGGGATTTATCTGCGGATGGATTCTATCGTGTGTATGGGGCCTTAGATTCCTACAGGAGACCTCACCTTTAGATTCCCCCAGGAGACCACACCTTTAGATTCCTACAGGAGACCTCACCTTTAGATTCTCCCAGGAGACCACACCTTTAGATTCCCCCAAGAGATCTCACCTTTAGATTCCCCAGGAGACCACACCATTAGATTCCCCCAGGAGACAACACCTTTAGATTTCCTCAGGAGATATTAGAAGACAGAGGCGGACTTAGCCCACTAGACTCCACTTAAAACTGAAATACAATTTGCACATGCACAGATACTGTAACAAGTAAACCCAGAACTGAGCACATGAAGCCTTTGTGGCCCCTCCAATATATGTGTAACCCCCCCCCCCCCCCCAATAAACAGCCGACCATTTTCTCACCAAAATTTGTCATTTTATTTCAGTCCAAGATCCCAAAAACAGAAAATAAAATAAAAAAGTGCCATTATGTAACCAGTTCAGCGTCAGGACCCAAAAAGGCGATAAGGCGTTTCCTGTGCCTTCACTGAATGTATATGCGCACACATATATGTATATCTCCCACCGTCTGGACTTGCAGCACACCAGCGGCTCATCAGACTCCCAATGACTGTAGGACGTCCATCGGATATCACCCTCGTCCAAACAACGCCACAGACGGCCGCGGCTCGTATACACATATGTGTCTATATATACACGTATCTGTGTATGCACCTTTCAGTGCATATAATATATATTTATATATTTATATGTTCCATATTTCCCTTTAATGATAGAACAATCTATATAATATAAATCTCATTAAGGTCAGTGGGGGAGGGGTAGGGGGGGTTCTCGGTAATGAAACATACACATATAAAGCCCAAAATAACTCTGTATTTTTTTCGGGCTCCAAGGACACCATCTTCCGATGAAGAGCTTTTCCAAAAAAATGAGGATTTGTATACTCCCCTCTGTAGTGGGATAAGGGTTCAACACGATGCAAATTTCCTTTTATTCCAAAGACTATATGGCCAAACACTTGTAGAGCCCTATGTTGAGTATTCCATTTCATTGGACGTTAATATGGAATTGGCTATAACAGCTTCCACTCTTCTGGGCTTTCCATAAGATTTTGGAGTATGTTTGTGGGGATTATTGCCCATTTAAGCAACCATGTGGGCCCCAATGGGGATTCCCCTTGGGGTGTAACCATGAACACAGCCCATGTAAAATTCCAAAGATTTCTAAATCAATGGGCAGCAGAGGTAGAGTACCTGGTAGTGTACCCAGGTAGACAACCCAGAATTTGGTGCACCATTCCCAAACATATATGTGGCCAAAGTAATGTTGCTTTACACAGGCAGCCCAAGGGTAGGATCATGAGCTTGAACAAATATACACTACATGGCCAAACATTTGTGGACACCTGACCATCACACCTATATAAAATTGTTGGATATCCTATTCCAAAATCATGGTCATTATTTTGGAGTTGCCCCACCTTTCCAGCTATAAGATCTTCTATGCTTCTAGGAAGGCTTTCTACAAGATTTTGGAGTGTGTCTGGCAACAATTGTGCCCATTTGTGAGGTCAGGTACTGTTTTTGAATGGGAAGACCTGGCTTACAGTCAACTGGGTCCACACTTCTGGGAAGGCATGCTACAAAAATTTCGAGTGTGTCTGGGGGAATTTGTGTCCTATCAGCCAAAAAAGAGGTCATGTACTAATGTTGGATGAGAAGACTTGGCTCACCATTGGGGTTCCAATTCATTCCAAAGGTGTTCAGTAGTGTTGAGGTCAGGGTACTGTGCGGGGATACTCAAGTTCCTCCACACCAAACTTATCATACCATGTCTTTATGGAAATGGGTCTACACTTCTCGAATGAATTGCACAAAATTTTGGAGTGTGTCTTTGGGAATTTGTGTTCTATCAGCCAAGGTTGTGTACTAATATTGGATGAGAAGACATGGCTCACCATTGGGATCCCAATTCATCCCAAATGTGTTCAGTAGGGTAGAGGTTAAGGCTCTGTGCAGAACACTTGAGTTCCTCCACACCAAACTGCTCAAACATTTCTTTATGGAGATGTTTGAACAGTTTGGTGTGGAGGAACTCAATTATTCTGCACAGAGCCTTAACCTTACTGATCACCTTTGGAATAAATTGGAACCCGAATGGTGAGCCAAGTCTTCTCACCCAACATTAGTACAAACTCTTGGCTGATAGGACACAAATTCCCACAGACAATCAGCCAAGAGTTTGTACTAATGTTGGATGAGAAGACTTGGCTCACCATTGGGGTTCCAATTTATTCCAAAGGTGTTCAGTAAGGTTGAGGTTAAGGCTCTGTGCAGAACACTCAAGTTCCTCCACACCAAACTGGTCAAACATGTCTTTATGGAGATGCTGGATGAGAAGACCTGGCTCACCATTGGAGTTCCAATTCAACCCAAAGGTGTTCAGAAAGGTTAAGGTCAAGGCTCTGTGCAGAACATTCAAGTCCCTCCACGCCAAACTGGTCAAACCATGTCTTTATGGAGATGTTGAATAAGAAGACCTGGCTCACCACTTAGGTTCCAATTCACCCCAAAGGTGTTCAGAAGAGTTGAGGTGAAGGCTCTATGTAGAACACTTGAGTTCCTCCACACCAAACTTATCATGCCTAACCTTCATGGAGCTGAGTCGACACTTCTGGGAATGCTTTCCACAAAATTTTGGAGTTTGTCTGTGTTAATTTGTGTCCTATCAGCCAAGGTTGTGTACTAATGTTGGGTGAGAAGACATGGCTCACCATTGGGGTCCCAATTCATCCCAGAGGTGTTCAGTAGGGTTGAGGTCAAGGCTCTGTGCAGAACACTCAAGTCCCTCCACACCAAACTGGTCAAACCATGTCTTTATGGAGATGTAGAATAAGAAAACCTGGCTCACCATTTAGGTTCCAATTCACCCCAAAGGTGTTCAGAAGAGTTGAGGTGAAGGCTCTATGTAGAACACTTGAGTTCCTCCACACCAAACTTATCATGCCTAATCTTCATGGAGCTGGGTCGACACTTCTAGGGAAGGCTTTCCACAAAATTTTGGAGTGTGTATGTGGGAATTTGTGTCCTATCAGCCAAGGTTGTGTACTAATTTTGAGTGAGAAGACTTGGCTCTCCATTGGAATCCCAAATCATCCCAAAGGTGTTCAGTAGGGTTGAGGTCAAGGCTCTGTGCAGAACACTTGAGTTCCTCCTTACCAAACTGGTCAAACATGTCTTTATGTATATGTTGGATGAGAAGACCTGGCTCACCATTTAGGTTTCAATTCTTCCCAAAGGTGTTCAGAAGAGTTGAGGTGAAGGCTCTATGTAGGACACTTAAGTTCCTTCACACCAAACTCATCATATATAATCTTCATGTAGCTGAGTCGATACTTCTGGGAAGGCTTTCCACAAAATTTTGGAGTTTGTCTGTGGGAATTTGTGTCCTATCAGCCAAGGTTGTGTACTAATGTTGGGTGAGAAGACATGGCTCACCATTGGGGTCCCAATTCATCCCAAAGGTGTTCAGTAGGGTTGAGGTTAAGGCTCAGTGCAGAACACTCGAGTTTCTCCACACCAAACTGGTCAAATGTGTCTTTATGGAGATTTTGGATGAGAAGACCTGGCTCACTATTGGGGTTCCAGTTAATTTCAAAGTTGTCCAGTAGAGTTGAGGTCAAGGCTCTGTGCAGGACACTCAAGTTCCTCCAAACCAAACTCACCAAAGCCATCTTTATGGAGCTGACTTGTGCAGTCATGCTGGAAGAAAAAGGGCTTCCCCCAAACTGTTACTACAAGGATGGAAGTGAACAATTGTCTAAAAAGGACCCTTCATTGGAAAAACCTGAACTCTGATATTTGGATTGGGTTGGATCTACTGTACATACTTTTGACCACATAGTGTATATTGTTTTCCAGTCCCATGGGAAGGTGAACCACCGATCAGGCTATATATATATATATATATATATATATACACAAGCCAGAAAAATTTGGCTATTATTTCTTTCCTTTTTTTTTTTTTAGCGGATCTCACTGACCTTTTTATACATTTTTATGTTTTTTCTATCCAGTTTATAAGATGCGAGAAAGCAACATACTGTGGAAGAAACTACAGAAAAAAAGATTGGCACTTTAAGAACGATCTTTGAGTAGCCTCCTACATTGACTACGGTGGTGAAAAATTTATCAAACCTCTTTTTTTTTTAATAGTTAAAATCCATTAAGAAAATGGATTTTGTCATAGTAATAACGCGGCAAGGAAAAACATTGAAATGACGGGGGAACCAGAAATAGCTTCAGCTTTTTATAAAGAAGTGGAGGATAGGTAAAAAAAAAAGAGGCATGCGTGTAATACTGTTATCCCATCAGAGGGGAGTCACGACCCTCGTCAATATGTATTATCTGTAAAAAACAAACAAAAAAAAAAAAAAACAGAGATCCTGTGATTGGTTGACCCTGTGCCCTATTAAATAATGCGGTCTCCCTGTTTGGGACCAATCGTTCCTGTCTAATCTTCTTGTAAACATCGAAGCCTGCTGCCAATGATTCCCGTAAACTCCTGTCTCCTTGTGATCTGATCCCGATGTCCGTGCCGGGATAGCTGGTTTCCATGTGCTTCTGATCGCTAGCCCCTGTGGGATGGGGGCTCAGCCAGGTTCTGTGAAGGAAGAGCTGGAAAAAGGGGTGGGGGGGGAGAGAGAGAGATAAAGAGGGGGACTATAGGTAATGAGAATAAGAACAGAAGTGGATGTGGGTAAACGGTTGTTGTTCTTTTTTTTACGAGGGAGAGGGGTACACATAAAGAATGAAGGGCTTGCTCGGGGTTAATCGAGAGTGAGAAGAAGCAAGAGTACGTGATGGCAATGGTCGTAATATACGAAACGTAATATAGGAAAATAGAGAGCAAAGATCCGTCGTATAAGACACTCCCTCACTATTATTTTGGCACACATACAGTTCCCTTCCCCCCTTTGATCTACCCAGAGGGGTCATGGGGACTATGGCAGTGGAGAGGCGATACACCTATTACCATTTGAGCACCCCCTTTGAGATAGGAGCAGGCCCACCTTGCCGAAGCGGTGGAAGGGGATCATTGGCACTGTGTTTTGTATTTTTTTTTAAGGGGGAGGGGCTTAATTTTGGCCTCTCATGCATTCACCCCCTCCCCTGTACATTCACCCCCTGCCCCCTTTCTCCATTGCAGGGGATAGCTCTTATGTTCCCCTCTTCTGGTGACGGCAATTTTTTTCAGCTGTTCGAGAGCATTTGAGTCCTTGAAGGTTCAGTGCATTGAACGCACCAGACACAGGCTATCTGTGTGAGGCTCGCGCCTGGCGTAACATCCCCCATCCATTGGATATTGTCCGTGAATAAAAATAAAGCAGGTGTACAAGTTGAGTCAGTTGGAGGCTTCGGCCTAGTCACATAGGCCTCTTTTCCTCCTTTAGCAACTCTCCCCCCAACAGGGGGGTATAATTTATTGGATCAAAATTTCATATCTTTCCCTACATCCCATTAAATAACTGCCCCATCATATTTTTTAGTTTTTTCGACCCTGTTTCCCCCATGACATAGGCAGAAGTTGAAGTCCAGGTGTCACAGTCCTGAATGTTGATCTTGGGAGCAGTTTATAAAGCCTGAGGAGGAGAAGGGGCATGGGGATACTGGGTAGTTCCTTTCTGGCCCCCTCATATTAAACAAGTTTTTTCATCTACCCCCATCCCCTGCCATAAGGCAAAATCCAGCTCAGGCTTGGTAGGCCCAGATAGCCAATGTTGCTGTTCGCAAGAGGAAGGGGGAGACGGGGCAATGTATGGGTAGAGGGAGAGATGCCTGGTACCACTATACCCTTGTGGTTGAATGCGGGTGGGGCAGGGTATTGTTGTGAGCAGTGGTGGGGAATGTATTAAAGGGATGTAAAGAGGGTAGGCCCGAGATGGTGCTTGGAGCCATGACAGAGCCAGGAGGTGGAGGTGGCGGTGGAAGTGGAGCGTCCTCAGGGGCCCTTCTTAACGCCAGTGTATAGTCGGGAGGGCAAGCTGGGCGCAGTATATCATGTGGCCTTAGAGGTTCAAGATCAGGAGCTCCTCCAGCCCTCTTAATCTGAAGGGACATCAGTTCTTCTTCCGGTCCATGATGTGCCAGGTCATTGCCGGGAGCTCCTCCTCGTCCGGGACTGTGTCGCCTTTGTCGGAGTTCATGACGCCGATCCCTCTTGTAATAAAGAGCAGCAAAGGCCAGGATGTTGAGGAAGAGGAGAGAAGCTCCGACGGCTACGGTAACACTCAACTCAGTTGAATAGTCACGGGTGTCCCCAGGGAAAGGGGGGTATCGAGGTCGTTCCACCGGTCCACCAGTTGAATCATAGTCTTCAGGAGGAAGTGTGGCATGCGGTCGCCGGGTGGTACTGCCGCCGGTTATCCTGGTACCAGTCGGCCAGCGGGTGCTGTAGGGGGGTAATTTTGTGGTGGTTGAAGGATGCTGAACCGTGTTCAGGTTGTGAAGATGAGGGACTAATTCCAACCAGAAGGCAACCTTATTGGCGCGGTAATTATCCCGCACCCGAGGCTTTAGGCCAATGTGTAGGTACTGCTTCTCTTTAGGGTTAAACTTTGTCCATACCACCTCCTCAAAGCGGTTGGGTTTTGTGTGGATAAACTTGGTGTCCTGAGGGACCGGATGGTTGGGATCCCTAAAAATAAAGAGAAGACAAGAGATGAGAAACACAGTTTTGGATCATACCACACAAGGACAAACATTACAATTTATTTATTGGTGTTAAAGGATACAGAACGTATAGCCAAAACTTTTATCCCTTTGGTTTCGGAAGGCTTGTGGGAGGATTAGAACCCACGTCAGGTTTTTATTTAACCACTAGGGGGCGAGGAAGGGGTTAAGTGTGCCCTAGGGAGTGATTGTAACTGTGTGGGGACTGGGCTACCTGTGACACGACACTGATCGCTGCTCCCGATGACAGAGAGCAGACGATCAGTGTCCTGTCACTAGGCAGAACAGGGAGATGCCTTGTTTACACAGGCATCCCCCCGTTCTGCCGCTCTGTGACATGATTGCGGGACACCGGCGGACATCGGGTCCCATGGGCACGATCAAGGAGCTTGCGTCAGGGGGCGCGCACGCCACCGCCCGCTTGGCATGACATTCAAAGCAACGTATATATACGTTGCTTTGGGCAGCCGTGCCATTCTGCTGACGTATAAGTGCGTGGTGCGGTCGGCAAGCGGTTAAGGGGGAACACATTTCCATTAGCACATAGTACGTTCACTTGCTGGGTTCCTTTTTTTTTTTAACTCCAACTTCTAGGATCGCTTGAAAAACCTGGGAAAACTTTCTGGCCCAGATTCTCAAAGGACTTACGACGGCGCAGCGCCATGTACGCCGTCGTACACTTGCTCGGTAAGTTGCGGCGGCGTGACCATTGACGTGATTGACGTGATTTACGAACGGCGCATGCGCCGTCCGTGTACATATCCCAGTGTGCATTGCTTCCAAGTACGGCGTAACGACGTATTGGTTTTGACGTGAACGTAAATTACGTCCAGCCCTATTCGCGAACGACTTACGCAAACGACGTAAATAATTCAAATTTCGAAGCGGGAACGACGTCCATACTTAACATTGGCTGCGCCTCCTAATAGCAGGAGCAGCCTTATGCCGAAAAAGCCTTAAAGCAAACGACGTAAAAAACGAACGCCGGGCGCACGTACGTTTGTGAATCGGCGTATCTAGGAAATTAGCATATTCTACGCCGACAACAACGGAAGCGCCGCTAGCGGCCAACGTAATATTGCTCACAATTATACGCCGCCGCATTCAAGTTACGTCGGCGGAGGAAGCCTATTTTTTAGACGTATCTGCCTTGGAGAATCGGCGTAACGAGACGCCGACGCAGATTTGAAATTACGGCGGCGTATCTGGAGATACGCCGCCGTAACAGGTACCTGAATCTATTAGCAGAGGTTTCCTAAGCCTGGAAAGGTTTTCCAAGTGTTCCTTTGTGTTAAAAAGATTGAGAAAGACAGATCTAAGCCGTGCTTAGCCCCATTTTGATATGCCGTGCTCTTCTATAGAACGCCATACACACAGATAATAACCAGATATGACGGTCTGCACAATATTTCATATTTGGACGTAGCTTGGCAGCTTCCCATATTGCAGCGTCTCCCAGATCTTGCCTCGGCTCTATGCCACCATCACAATCTTTGAAAAAAGCGACATAACATCTGAGAGTTGCGCTATCCTCCTACACTGCCAGAACATTTCTTTTAACTAAAACGACTATAAATGTTGGTTTCATCTCCTCCGTTTGGCCCACGGACTCGCAATACCTTCACCCACCCTCCTATGTTCTCTCAGAATGCATTACGATAGAGCCGCAATCCAATCAGAAGACTATAGATCGAGCTGGAATTATGATATGGCCCATGCCCAGTGGTGGCTGGTGTTTTTTTTGGGGGGGGGGAAGGGGCGGCAAACAAACAGGGCCGTTTGAAGGAATTTGGGGGCCCCAAGCATTTTGCTTGGGGCCCCCAAGCACCCCCCCCCCCACATGCAAAGCCTACGTTAACGCTACACTAATTTTCTTTTCTATTCTTACCTTCCGTTCTTCCCTGTAGGCTGCCGCTGTAGCGTGGCCGAGCTCCTCTTCCCCAGTCCCCTATCATATAGTGCCGGGTACCGCCCGTGGTACAGGAGATTCAGGCCCAGATTCTCATACAATTACGTTGCTCCTGGGCAGCGTAACGTATGAGATTTACGTTACACCGCCGCAGGTTTACAACGTTAGTGCCTGATTCTCAGAACACTTACCTGTAAACTTGCGGCGGTGTATCGTTAAATCGCTCGGCGCAAGCCCGCCCAATTCAAATGGGGCGGGCACCATTTAAATTAGGCGCGCTCCCGCGCCGAGCGTACTGCGCATGCTCCGTCGGGTAAATTACCCGACGTGCATTGCGCTAAATGACGTCGCACCGACGTCATTTGCTTAGACGTTAACGTAAATGGCGTCCAGCGCCATTCACGGACGTCTTACGCTAAGGACGTAGATTTTTTAAATTTCGACGCGGGAACGACGGCCATACTTAACATTGGCTGCGCCTCATAGACCCAGGGGCAACTTTACGCGTCGGAAAGGCTACGGAAACGACGTAAATTCTCTGCGTCGAGCGCGCGTACGTTCGGGAATCGCCGTAATTAACTAATTTACATAAGCGACGGGGAAAACGACGTCCGCGACACCTAGCGGCGGGAAACAAAATTGCATTTAAGATCTGACAGCGTAAGAGCCTTACGCCTGTCAGATCTAATGGGTATCTATGCGTAACTGATTCTAAGAATCAGTCGCATAGATACCCGGGGCCAGATTAGGACTTACGACGGCGCAAATGGTGTTGCGCCGTCGTAACGCCTTTGAGAATCTGGGCCTCAGTTTCCTGTCTTCCCGGCGGGACTGAAAGGAAGTGAGCACTCAGTGTGCACTTCCTGTCAGTCCGGCCGGGAACAGGAAACTGAATCTCTTGTACCACGCGCGGTACCCGGTCAGACTGACAGGACTCCAGGTGGAAGGAAGAGGAGCTCGGCCACACTACAGCCTGGGAAGGGGAAGCTGGGGGCCCCAGGCCAGCTCGGGGCCCCAAGCAATTGTTTGTTTTGTCTGTCCTGTAGCGACGGGCCTGCAAACAAACACCACCCCCCCCCCCCCCCGGCGGCACCTAAACCCACCCCCATGCACACTTGCTCTTTCGCTGTCTGTCACTTTCCCCATCTACCTGGTAGGCAGTGGGCATCGGCTCCTGTGTCCTCTCCTTCTCCTGGCTTCCGCAGGCGTCCAATAGGATTGCCTGTCCCTTCAGCCAATTGAGTGACGGATCTCAATACCCGCTTCCTGATTGGCCGGGAGGAGGATCAATGTTCTAATAGCGAATATTCATTCGCTATCGAATCACACCTGGGTGAGCTCGGAGAACATTCTCTGTGCCCCGAGCCCAGCCTCTGGCTCCAATAAGGTGCTTCAAAAACAACACCCACCCATTGAAATCCATGCATCCGGCGTCCTGAAAGGGGCCGGACGCATGGAAAGGGGGGGGTGCGCCCTTAATGGACGGGCCGCCCCTGTCCATGCCACATGTACTGAGTTTGGTTGCTCAGTTGTGTTAAACTAAACTAGTGATTAGGAACTAAGGGTAGCCATTGGCAGCCAATGGATCAAATAAAGGTTTAGCTTAAGCTGCTGTACATAAGTAGAATATATCAGTGACTAGTCGTACAGGTTTATAGCATTGTATAGTCAACTTTATAAACAAAGGGCCAATTTACTATCCTTCAGACTTTGGAGGAGCCAGAATGTGGCCAGTAGGATTAAAAAGAATGTTCTGACATTGATAACAATGTCACTTCGTTGGTGTCCATGAGATAAATAGTACCCCGTTATTGGAGTCAGTGGGAGGAATAGTGTCCCATCATTGGTCTAAGTGGGGGAAATAGTGCTCCATCATTGGTGTCAGTGGGAGGAGGAGTGCCCCATCATTGGTATCAGTGGGTGGAATAGTGTCTTATCATTGGTATCAGTGGGAGGAATAGTGCCCCATCATTGGAATCAGTAGGAGAAATAGTGTCCCATCATTGATATCAGTGGGGGGAATAGTGTCCCATCATTGGTATTAGTGGGAGGAATAGTGCCTCATCATTGATGTCAGTGGGAGGAATAGTGTCCCATCATTAGTATCAGTGGGAAGAATAGTGTCCCATCATTGGTGTCAGTGGGAGGAATAGTGTCCCATCATTGGTGTCAGTGGAGGAATAGTGTCCCATCATTAGTATCAGTGGGAAGAATAGTGTCCCATCATTGGTGTCAGTGGGAGGAATAGTGTCCCATCATTGGTGTCAGTGGGAGGAATAGTGTCCCATCATTGGTATCAGTGGGAGGAATAGTGTCCCATCATTGGTATCAGTGGGAGGAATAGTGTCCCAACATTGGTATAAGTGGGAGCAATAGTGCCCCGTCTCTGGTATCAGTGGAAGGGATAGTGCCCCGTCTCTGGTATCAGTGGAAGGGATAGTGCCCCGTCTCTGGTATCAGTGGAAGGATAGTGCCCCGTCTCTGGTATCAGTGGAAGGGATAGTGCCCCGTCTCTGGTATCAGTGGAAGGATAGTGCCCCGTCTCTGGTATCAGTGGAAGGGATAGTGCCCCGTCTCTGGTATCAGTGGAAGGGATAGTGCCCCGTCTCTGGTATCAGTGGAAGGGATAGTGTCCCAACATTGGTATAAGTGGGAGGAATAGTGATCCATTATTGGTGTCAGTGGGAGGAATAGTGTCCCATAATTGGTGTTAGTGGGAGGAATAGTGCCCCACTGTTGCTGTCATTGGAAGGAATTATGCCCCATTTTTAAAGTGAGTGGGAGAAGACGTACCCCAAGGGCCGGATAAAGGCAAGCAAAGGGCGGCATCTGGCCCCCAGGCCACATTTTGGAGACCATTGGTATAAACCATAGAAAGCCATGTGATCCATCAATTTTGCAACCATTTATTATCATGCACAACTAAATCCCCCAACAGTATGGATCTAAATATGTGCAGGGAAAAAAAACTGTTGATCCTGCCTTAGTGGGCACAACAACTGATTGTGGGACATTATGGGAGTAGCCCAACTAAGTTCTTCTCTTACTCAACTGACAGCCAGGCCATTAGTATTCTGTGAAGACAAGCTAAGCATTGGCAGGAAACATACTTCGGCCATGACGGGTTTCCTTTAAAGAAAGCCAGTCCTAAAAGATAAAAATTGGAAGCTGCTTTATGAGTGTTTGGGCTTTGTCCACCATCATTTTACGGAGACACTGCCCTAAAAAAATGGAAGCAGCATACAAAGTCAGTCACTGAGAAAGTAATAAAGCCAGAGTATGAGCTGTACAGTAATGATAGAGTCTCCCACGTAGATCCTGAGCCATACTGAGTACCCTCAACACTGAGAGTTAGTGACCCCCACTGAGGGTGAGCACCCACCCAAACAAGGATTAGTATCTCCACACTAAGTATTAGTACCCCCTCCACCAACTGAGACCGAGTGAGAATGAGAACCCAGCCCAAGAATTAATACCCCCCACACTGAAAATTAGTAACCTCACTATTGATGATTAATGCCCACCCCAACAAAGGCTGAGTACTCCCACTACTTATGATTAGTACCCCCAACAGTGGTTAAATATCACTTCCAGTAAGGATTACTGACCACCCCCCTTCCCACTGAGGATGAGTACTCCTACCACTGAGCATTAGTACCCTCCCCCAGCCGTGCCAATTGTTTTAATTGGGGGGAGCACAGTATGATGTTGGTGGGGGGGGGGGTCACCCTGCTGACACGTCTGCCCCCAAATAAGGCTGAGTACCCTCCACATTGAGGGTTAGTATGCTTTTTACTGAGGCTGAGTAACCTCCACCACTGAGAGTAAGCATTCCCCAAAAATGAACATTAGTAACTGAGTACTCCCAGATAAGTACTCCCCAGTCAAGGCTTAGTAGCCCCACACTGAGGATTTGTAGCCCTTGCCAACTATGACTAAGTACCCCTATAGTGAAAATTAGTACACCCTCAATAGAGGCTGAGTACTCTCCACATTGAGGCTTAGTACCTCCCAACTGGGATTGAGTACTAGCCATACTGAGGAGGATTAGTAACCTCCCAAATGCGGTTATTTTCTACAAAAAATAATAGCATTTACCACATGGAAGGTTAGTACCCATTTAATGGAGTTTTAGTACCCCCCCATCTACACACACACTGAGGATATGTGTTCCCCACACTGAGGATCAGTACCCCCAAACTGGGGCTGAGTACTTCCCTCTCTGAAGATTAGTGTACCCCTCAACTAATGCTAGGTATCCCCACAGTGAGGACTAATCTTCTACCCCCATCCAAACTGAAGCAGAGTACTGATAGCCCTTCATTTTGTAGCCTGATCGGCACCACAGTGCCACTCTATAATATTTCTTTCCCACACTAGAATGGCTCCAACTCTTTACGAAGTCTCACCAAGCTGTGGCTGGGCTTTCTATATATATCTCTGCAATTTGGCCCATACAAGTGTGAAGGACGGGGGATAGCTTGTGGTCCTCATCTTTAAGTGTATGGAGAGCAAGAGGTAACTTGTGGACTTCATCTTGCAATATGTGAATGGTTAGGGGTAAATGGTGGACCTCATCTTTCAATGTGTGGAGAGAAAGGGGTAACTTGTGGATCTCATCTTTCATTGTGTGGAGACCAGGGGGTAACTTGTAGACCTCACCTTTTAGTGTGTGGAGAGCAAGGGGTAACTTGTGGACCTCATCTTTAAATGTGTGGAGAGAAAGGGGTAACTTGTGGACCTCATCTTTCAATGTGTGAAGGGTTAGGAGTAAATGGCGGACCTCATCTTTCAATGTGTGGAGATCAAAGGGTAACTTGTAGATCTTATCTTTCATTGTGTGGAGACCAAGGGGTAACGTGTAGATCTCACCTTTTAGTGTGTGGAGAGCAAGGGGTAAATTGTGGACCTCATCTTTCAATGTGTGAAGGGTTAGGACTCTGAGTAAATTGTGGACCTCATCTTCAATGGATGCATGCAACAGATGGAAGGTAGGTGATTAATGTGAAGCTACCAAAGAAAATAACTCTCACCCAGTCTTAGCAAAGTTGGTCCAATAGGTCATGACCACTGCACTCAGCATAACGTCGTTCTTGGAAAAGTTGCAGGGGAACAGGTCTGTAGCCCCCACCATGGGCACACCAAAGACATAAGGAACTTCATCACCGTGGGCTGCCTCACCCCATTCTGGCCTCCCCTCTGCCTGGCAGCGGTGGTAAAACGCATAGAAGAAAACAGGCGATTCATATTCAGCGTGAAAGCGAGCTGTTGCCACAGCTGGTGCCACCCACTGATGGTCTGTAAAAAGAGCTAGCAAAGTCTTCCTCCTCATGTCGCCATTGTCACGATCGGCCCAGTCAGTGTACATGAATTTGATGGTCTCACGTAGCACGTCTTTTCCATCTGGGTAGCCGTAGAGGTTGTCCACAAAATTGGACACTGTGAAGTCGAAGTAGCTGGCGGATATTCCATCCTCACTCTCCAATGTGTCTTCTACAAATTTAAGGCCCTCTCCTTGGTTCACCCCCATCAGTATATCATAGTTTAGAAACTCTCCTTGCTCCATCAAAATCTCTGGATCATCTGGAACTACATCTCCGTCCACAACGGGACCGAAGGCAATGTGGTATCGAGCTGGCTGGATGTCCTGGTCCACCAGGTCTCGGTACGGCTTCCGCCTGAGGCAGCTTACCATCTCAATATTGTCGGGATAGTCGCACCCCACCTTGGCCGCCAACATGCGAGTGTACTTCAGGGGTTCATAGTTGACGGACCAGCTAGCTATGGCCGTACCGCTCTGCGCAATGGCTTTCTGGAAGAGACCTACAGATGGAAAGAGAAGGAATATTAAAAAACAAACCCCAGTGGAAGTAAAAAAAATTGACTGTAAAAAATCAAGTGAAACTGCAGCCAAAATTGATTTTTCCGTTTTGGTTAATTAGCAACCCTTGGGTAACAATTTCTCTCATGTTTTCACTCCAATCTTTATCCCCCTTGGGGATAATTATCCACAGTACCATGGTGGCCACACAAAAGGTGAAAGAGACTGACATGATTGTAGGTCAGAACCATATGGGCATGAACTGACTACTCTCTTGCCTGCCACCGCCTCCACCCTTGCCTGGACCTGACTATTCTCTTGCTTGCCACATGGCATGACCCCTACTTGAACCTCATGAACATATTCGCCAGCACACCATGGATCGTAGATTACATCCAAAAAATTATTGCAAAAGAAGCATCACATAAAGTGCAACGTTTCGAGGCCACGCAGGACCTCTTCGTCACTTGCCTGACAAAGGGGTCCTGCGTGGCCTCGAAGCATTGAACTTTCTGTGATACTTCTTTTGCAATACATTTTTGGATGTAATCTACGATCCATGGTGTGCTGGCGAATATGTTAATGTGGTTGATGGTTCCAGTGCCCAGCTGGTGATCGCTTCAGCACCCACTCTTTTCCTATGAGCTGTTTTTCCAGGAACGCGTGCGATTGGAATATTGACTAGACCCTTACTTGAACCTGACTACTCTTTTGCCTGCCTCCTTCCTCGACCCCTGCCTAAACCTGACTAATGTCTTGCCTGTCACCTTCCTCGACCCCTGCCTGGATCGGACTACTCTTTTGTCTGCCACCTGCCTCGACCCCTGCATGGACATGACTGCTTTCTTATTTGCTGCCTGGCACGACCCCTGCCTGGACAACTAGATTTTCTAGCCCATCTCCACTATAAGGAGCTCTAGTGAAGACCAACTGGGACTTAGATTCCACGCCTTGAGTGACCCTGTGTCACCTGCCAAGGGATACCTTAACACAGGTTAAGTTTCTAGGATCACTAAGCTCGTCTTTAGGCTAAAATGCATGAGTAGAGGGAGGTCCCAAATGGGACTTCCACTTAACACGTCTGAATTAAAAAAAAATCTGAAATCATCAGGATGCAGTCTGATGATTAAAAGGGTATTTAAGCTCCAGCCCTTGAAGTGGCTGGTGTTTGTATTATTTATGGCTGCCAAAGTGCTAAAGAGCTTTAACACTTACCTGCAGATTCTATTTGTTGCTGACTCAGATTGATCTGACAACTCTCTTGCCTTGCTTCAAACCTTGCCTGGACTTGACTATTCTCTTGCTTGCCGCATGGCGTGACCCCTGCCTAGACCTGACTACTCTCTTGTCTGTTGCCTTCTTTGACCCCTGCCTGGATGTGACTACTCTCTTGCCTGCCACCTGCGTCGACCCTTGCCTGGACCTGACTATTCTCTTGCCGCATGGCATGACCCCTTGTCTGGACCTGACTACTTTTTTTTGCCTGCCTTCTTCCTTGACCCTTCCTAGACCTGAATACTGTCTTGCTTCCCAACTTCCTTGACCCCTGTCTGGATCTGACTACTCTCTTCTCTATCGCCTTCCTTAACCCCTGCCTGGACCTGACTACTCTCTTATCTGCTGCCTTCTTTGACCCATCCTGGATCTGATTACTCTCTTCCCTGCCCCCTTCCTCAACTCTTGCCTGGGCCTGACTAATCTCTTGCCGCATGACATGACTCCTTGTCTGGACCTGACTACTTTTGCCTGCCTTCTTCCTTGACCCCTGCCTAGACCTGAATACAGTCTCGCTTGCCAACTTCCCTGACCCCGTCTGGACCTGACTACTCTCTTGTCTGTCACCTTCCTTGACCCCTGCCTGGACCTAACTACTGTCTTGTCTGCCACCTGCCTTAACGCTTACCTGGACCTGACTAATTTCTTGCCTGCCACCTGCCACCGGCCTGGACCGAGGATCACTAGGGTTTCTAGCCCATCTCCACCATTAGGAACTCTAGTGAAGACCTGACTACTTTCTTGCCTGCTGCCTGGCACAACCCCTGTCTGGATAACTAGATTTTCTAGCCCATCTCCACTATCAGGAGCTCTAGTAAAGACCAACTGGGACTTAGATTCCACACCTTGAGTGACCCTGTGTCACCTGCCAGGGGACACCTTAACACACGGTTTACCCTTTATGATCACTAAGCCCGTCTTTAGGCTGAAATGCGTTAATAGGGGGAGGTCCCCCTGAGCACATCTCAAATTCTGAAATCATCAGTATTCTGTCTGTCTTTGTGATTCGGCCTTCTATGGGTAGTGTTGGACGAGCCACATCCTGCCTGCACCTGATGTCTTTGGACATGAGCATGCTATGTAAGCTTGTAAGCGGCAATCTCTTCTGATTCTGGTTCAACACAATCACAAAGCTCAGGTTGGACAATAAACACAAACTGAACACCAGTCACATGAAGGCATCAAATGTAAAGATGACTCGGACAGAACATTATGGGCCAGATTCATAAAGATTTACGACGGGCGTATCAGTAGATACGCCGTCGTAAGTCCGAATCCGCGCCGTCGCAACTTTAAGCGTATGCTCAAACTGAGATACGCTTAAATGTTGCTAAGATACGACCGGCGTAAGTCTCCTACGCCTTTGTATCTTAACTGCATATTTACGCTGGCCGCTAGGGGCGTGTACGCTGATTTACGCCTAGAATATGTAAATCAGCTAGATACGCCTATTCAGGAACGTACGCCCGGCCGTCACAGTAAAGATACGCCGTTTACGTATGGGGTTTTCAGGTGTAAAGATAAACCACCAAAAAGATGGTGCAGCCAATGTAAAGTATGGACGTCGGAACCGCGTCAAATTTTTCAAATTTGCCGACGTCATTTGGAGCATGCGCACTGGGATACGTCCACGGACGGCGCATGCGCCGTTCGTTAGAAACGTCAAATACGTGGGGTCACTAGTATTTTTCATAGAACACGCCCCCAACCAGCCTATTTTGAATTAGGCGGGCTTACGCCGGCCCAGTTACACTGAGCCACCGTAAGTTACAGCGCAACTTCTTTGTGAATACAGGACCTGCTGCTCTATCTTACGGTGGCATAGTGTATCTGAGATACGCTACGCCCGCCCAAATCTATCTGAATCTAGCCCTATGATTTTATAAAATAAACTCTATTCCATGAAATGTGAGCTCATTGTGCTAATTTAATGCAGAGTTAATGCAGAGAAGGAGAAGCACTACGGAACCCCGGGATATGGGAGCTCATGAAGGAGAAGCACTATGGAACCGCTGGGAGATGGGAGCTCATGAAGGAGAAGCACTATGGAACCCCCGGGAGATGGGAGCTCATGAAGGAGAAGCACTATAGAACTGCTGGGAGATGGGAGCTCATGAAGGAGAAGCACTATGGAACCCCTGGGAGATGGGAGCTCATGAAGGAGAAGCACTATGGAACCGCTGGGAGATGGGAGCTCATGAAGGAGAAGCACTATGGAACCCCCGGGAGATGGGAGCTCATGAAGGAGAAGCACTATAGAACTGCTGGGAGATGGGAGCTCATGAAGGAGAAGCACTATGGAACCCCCGGGAGATGGGAGCTCATGAAGGAGAAGCACTATAGAACTGCTGGGAGATGGGAGCTCATGAAGGAGAAGCACTATGGAACCCCCGGGAGATGGGAGCTCATGAAGGAGAAGCACTATGTAACCCCTGGGAGATGGGAGCTCATGAAGGAGAAGCACTATGGAACCCCTGGGAGATGGGAGCTCATGAAGGAGAAGCACTATGGAACCCCTGGGAGATGGGAGCTCATGAAGGAGAAGCACTATGGAACCCCTGGGAGATGGGAGCTCATGAAGGAGAAGCACTATGGAACCCCTGGGAGATGGGAGCTCATGAAGGAGAAGCACTATGGAACCCCCGGGAGATGGGAGCTCATGAAGGAGAAGCACCATGGAACCCCCGGGAGATGGGAGCTCATGAAGGAGAAGCACTATGGAACCCCCGGGAGATGGGAGCTCATGAAGGAGAAGCACTATGGAACCCCTGGGAGATGGGAGCTCACACAGAGAAGGAGAAGAACTATGGAACCCAAAGAGATGGGATTTTATCCTGATTCAGAACTAGGAATAGGGTTTGGACTAGTTTGGACCACTAGGCGAACAAGGTAGCCGCCTAGGGCAGAGCAACAGCATGTCCTAACAAGACAGTGGCATGTACAGAAACCCATCCCCTGCAGCTGCTGAATTCCGGCTTCTCCTCCTCCCGCAGACATTTAGCGGCTGTAGGAAGGAAATGGACGGGATTGGTTTCTCTATATACTGCCTCTCCTATCCAGGTCCTGCTGCCCTGCTGTCCTCTCTCCCTGCCCTGCTGTCCTCTCTCCCTGCCCTGCTGTCCTCTCTCCCGGCCTGGCTGTTTCCTCTCTACCAGGCCCTTTTGATCTCTCCCAGCCCCGTTTTAATCTCTCTCTGCCCCGTTTTGATCTCTCCTGGCCCGGCTGTTTCCTCTCTCCCAGGCCCACTTTGATCTCTCCTGGCACCGCTGTTTTCTCTCTTCTGACCCTGCTGTCCTCTCTCCCGGCCCTGCTTCGATTTCTCCTGGCCCCGCTGTTTCCTTTCTCCCGACCCCACTGTCCTCTCTCCTGGCCCCGCTTTGATCTCTCCCAGCCCAAGGCTTTGATTTCTCCGGGGCACCCGGTTTTCTCTCTTCTGACCCTGCTGTCCTCTCTCCCGACCCCACTTTTCTCTCCAAGCCTAGCTATTTCCTCTCTCCTAGGCTTGCTTTGATCCCTCCCACTGTCTCCTCTCTCCCGGCCCCTCTCGCCCCCCCGCAGCTCTGCCTAGTTTTTCTCCTCTCCCCTCCCACTGGTTACCGTGGGGGAACTGTCGGGATGGAGAGCAGGGGAAGGGGCCAGTAAATGTGTCATTTATTGGCCCCATCCTTGCCTGAAATGATACTGCATAACAGGCATGTCCAAAGTCCAGCCCGCGGGCCAATCGCGGTCCGCGTTTTCCGATTTTGGACAGCCCGCCTGTTCATTTTGACATGCATGTCTTTTGTGGCCCCCAACAAATCCCTGAGTGCCGGGGGCCACAAAAGAAATACATGCTGGTTGCCTTGGAGGAGGTGGGACGAGCGCTGTGCATACAGGAGTACTTCCTGTTTACACGGCGACCTGTGTAAAAGGAAGTCCCGTCTCCTTCGCTGCCATTGTACGACTGTTCTGTCCATCACAGGAGGCGGGACTTTCGATTAAAGAGGCCGCCGATAAAACAGGAAATTCGCCTGTATGTCTGTCTGACGCTCGTCCCGCCCCCTCCTGTCTCCTCCAATGCTGCAGATGAATGAATCAGGCTGCAATGGTGAGCCTGCATTCAGGGCAAGGGGGTGGTGCATTTATGGCACTTGTGAGGCTGTATTGATTGGCAGTGACCCTTATTTTGATTCACAGTTCTTTATTTAAATTTTTAAGATTTTTTTAAAGTGAAGGTGCGTGTTATACGCTGATAAATACGGTATATCCAAATAACACGCCTGAGCTCATCTCTTCGCCACACACAGCCAGAAAGGCAAGAGAATTCTTGTTGGGCCGTGTATTAGTTGCTCGAACGAACACACTTATAGCTAGATTCAGGTACGGTGCCGCATCTTTAAGGTGACGTAGCGTATTGTATTTACGCTACGCCGCCTTAAGTCAGAGAGGCAAGTACTGTATTCACAAAGCACTTGCCTCCGAACTTACGGTGGCGTAGCGTAAATGGGGCCGGCGTAAGCGCGCCTAATTCAAATGAGGATGAGGGGGCGTGTTTTATGGAAATGATTGGTGACCCAACGTGATTGACGTTTTTTATGAACGGCGCATGCGCCGTCCGTGTACATATCCCACTGTGCATTGCTCCAAAGTACGCCGCACGGACGTATTGGTTTCGACGTGAACGTAAATTACGTCCAGCCCCATTCACGGACGACTTACGCAAACAACGTAAAATTTTCAAATTTTACGTAAACGGTGTATCTTTACTGCGACGGGCGCACGTACGTTCGTGAATTGGCGTATCTAGTCATTTACATATTCTACGCCGAACTCAACAGAAGAGCCACCTAGCGGCCAGCGGAAAAATTGCACCCTAAGATACGACGGCGTAGGAGACTTACGCCGCTCGTATCTTAGCCTAATTTAAGCGTATCTGGTTTCCAGAATACGCTTAAATTTGTGACGGCGTAGATTCAGAGTTATGACGGCATATCTACTGATACGCAGGTGTAACTGTCTCTGAATCTGGCTATTAGACCGAATTTTAATGGTTCACAGAATGTCAGGCAAAATGGGTTGGCCCTTACGCATGTTCACTTCATCAAATCTGGCCCTCTTTGCTGTATACCAATCACTGACTCTGACTTTTTTTTTTTCATAACTGAGGGATAGTAAACTCTGGGGTAGATTCAGGTACAGCTGCGCGCTCCTTACGGAGGCGCAGTGTACCCTTTTTACCCTGCGCCTACGCAAATTATTTGCGCTCTTCAAAAATGCCCTGCGTAAGGGCGCCTAATGTAAATGATCCCATACGGGGCGGGAATCATTTAAATTAGGCGCGTTCCCGCGCCGAGCGTAGAGCGCATGCTCCGTCGGGAAACTTTCCCGACGTGCATTGCGGTAAATGACGTCGCAAGGACATCATTTGCTTCAAAGTGAACGTGAATGGCGTCCAGCGCCATTCACGATTCACTTACGCAAACTAAGTAAATTTCAAACCTCACGACGCGGGAACAACGGGTATCCTTAGCATTGGCTGCCCCTGCTTTTAGAATGTGCAGCCTTACGCGAAACCCGACGTACGCAAACGACGTAAACTGCGTACGCAGGGCTCGCGTAACGTTGTGAATCTGCGTTAGTATGCAATTTGCATACTATACGCTGACCACAACGGGAACGCCACCTAGCGGCCAACGTAAGAATGCAGCCTAAGATATGAGGGCATAAGAGCCTTATGCCACGCATATCTTAGGCTGTAGTCGGCGTAACGAGCTCTCTGAATCAGGAGAACTCGTTACGCCAGGGCAAGTAAGCAATTGCGCTGCGTAACTATGGTTACGCAGACGCAATTGCTACCTGAATCTACCCCTCTGTTTATTTCTATTCATTCATTCTGTGCAGTTTAGGCTCCAGAGATTGAGAATGAGGGCTTTGTCCTCTCTCTTTCAAAGGTGAAACATCAGAGGCCTGTTTAGATCCCGGATATTTCACCAAAGCCCCCCAATGGGGTCCCAAAAAAATAAATAAAAAATAAATTGTAAAAAATAAAAATAAAAAAATATGTTAACCTAAATAAAATGTTCAAAAAAAATTGTAATTTTTTTTAACCACTTCAAAACTGCACGCCGTCATATGACGTCCAAAAAGGGGAACTCTTATCCCGGGTCTACGTCATATGGCGTCCTGTACTTTGTGCGGTGATATCTGAATGATGCCTGCACCTAGAGGCATCATTCAGATATCATTTTGTTCCGGCGGCGATCCTGCGCACCATAAGAACGATCATAGCGGTGCTACCGCCGCTTGATCGTTCTTATAGGTGGCGGGAGGGGACAGCCCCCCCCTCCCGCCGCCATCCGGTGCTTCTCCGGGCTCTCCCGTCCCATCGGGGGCCCGGAGAGATGATCGCCGTGCGCCGGATGGGAGGCATAGAGATGACTGGTAGCCAGGCAGGATCAGCCAGGTTTTTTAGGTGATATGGGGGGCCAAATTACACAGCACAAGCACTGTACTGTATAACATGCTTTAACCACTTAAGACCCGGACCAATATGCAGCTAAAGGACCTGGCCAGTTTTTGCGATTCGGCACTGCGTCGATTTAACTGACAATTGCGCAGTCGTGCGACGTGGCTCCCAAACAAAATTGGCGTCCTTTTTTCTCCACAAATAGAGCTTTCTTTTGGTGGTATTTGATCACCTCTGCGGTTTTTATTTTTTGCGCTATAAACAAAAATAGAGCGACAATTTTGAAAAAAATTCAATATTTTTTACTTTTTGCTATAATAAATATCCCCCAAAAATATATAAAAAAACGTTTTTTTTCCCTCAGTTTAGGCCGATACGTATTCTTCTACCTATTTTTGGTAAAAAAAAAATCGCAATAAGCGTTTATTGATTGGTTTGTGCAAAATGTATAGCGTTTACAAAATAGGGGATAGTTTTATCGCATTTTTATTAATATTTTTTTTTTTCTACTAATGGGCGGCGATCATCGATTTTTTTCGTGACTGCGACATTATGGCGGACACAGCGGACAATTTTGACACATTTTTGGGACCATTGTCATTTTTACAGCAAAAAGTGCTATAAAAATGCATTGTTTACTGTGAAAATGACAATTGCAGTTTGGGAGTTAACCACTAGGGGGCGCTGAAGGGGGTTAAGTGTGACCTCATATGTGTTTCTAACTGTAGGGGGGCTGGGCTGGACGTGTGACGTCATTGATCGCCTTTCCCTATATCAGGGAACAGACGATCAATGACGGCGCCACTGTGAAGAACGGGGAAGGTGTGTTTACACTCACCTCTCCCCGTTCTTCAGCTCCTGTGACCGATCGCGGGACTCCGCGGCTGTGGTCACAGAGCTTCGGACCGGGTTGCGGGCGCGCGCCGGCGACCCGCGGCTTGGCATTTAACAATCACGTACAGGTACGTGATTGTGCCCAGCCGTGCCATTCTGCCGACGTATATCGGCGTTAGGCGGTCCTTAAGTGGTTAAGAGAAAAGGGTCTGTTTTTTGTTTAACAAACCACATACCAAGGGGGACATGCAGGTCAACGATAAGTCTACTGACCTTCAGAGTGGTGGGATAGGATGAGAAGGCTGACGCAGGACGCTCCAGCTCCCGACCCAAAGATGGTAATTCTCTCCGGGTCTCCTCCAAAATGGCCGATGTTCTCTTCCAGCCATCGCAATGCTTGAATCTGGTCCAAAAGGCCGTAATTACCTTTTGCCGCCTGCTCCCCCGTACTCAGGAACCCTGCAAGGTAATGAAGACACAATAAGTAAAAAAAATGGTAAAAGTATGAAGATGTAGAGCAGTCTTTCTCAACCTTTTTAACACTGAAGAACCCTTGAAATTAATTTCCGATCTCAGGGAACTCGTGGTAATAATTTCTTTATTTAAAGCTCATGGTACATTAGCGTAAATAGTGAGTTGTAGAATGTAGACGATATGGAAAACTATAATGAATGTAACACACTTGGCATATTTGACACCAGTGGCTGATCTATACCACAAAATTATTTTTAGTGATAATATTGAAATGAATAATAACATTGGGCGGAAAATAAATGTTGAAAATCTTAGTATTCCCTCAAATGGTAACCAGTAAACCCATTGGCCCGGATTCACAAAGCACTTACGCCGACGTATCTCGAGATACGCCGCGTAAGTGTAAATATGCGCCGTCGTATCTATGCGCCGTGCCCACAGAACTAGATACGCCTGAAAATAGGCTTCATCCGACCGACGTAACATGCCTACGCCGGCGTATCGTGGGCGCATATTTACGCTGGCCGCGAGTAGTGCTCCCATTGATTTCCTATTCACATATGCTAATGAGGGAGATACGTCGATTCACGAATGCAGTTGCGCCAGGCGCATAATATGCGCGGTTTGCGTAAGTCGTACGCCCGGCGTAAAGTCATTCCCCATATATGAGGCGCAACTCATGCAAACGTATGGACCAGGGAACACAGCCGTCGTATTTTGCGTCGTTTACGTAGGACGTGAATAGGGCTGGGCGTAGGTTACGTTCACGTCGTAGGCAGTGATCCGTCGTATCTCAGGGAGTAGTTTCGACGTGATTCTGAGCATGCGCACTGGGTCGCGTCCACGGGACGGCGCATGCGCCGTTCGTTATAAGTACTTCTATGACGCTTGGCCCATCATTTGCATGGGGTCACGCCTCATTAGCATGGCTCACGCCCACTTCCACCTACGCCGGCTTACGTTGAGGAAACCCAGCGTAGATTTAACAGCGAGTGGGAGCAAGTGCTTTGTGAATCCTCTCTGCGCTACGTCGGCGTAGCGCATATTAGATAGGCTACGCCGGCATAAATATGCGCCGATGTATGTGAATCCGGGCCTGGAAGTCAGTTGCCCCTTGCACTACTTGTAAGCAGTTTGCCTGCGGTGATTGTTAATGCTAGTTAGATAATCGTGGCTGACTTGGTTGGGGAGAGGAAGTGTTAACTCTGTTGTGTTTTGCAGGCTTTTGGGGTCCAGCCTCCGCTCCTGTGATATATATGTAGCGCCTGGTTACTTCTGAGAACCGGTGCTAATTTAAATTTAGAGGGGGTCAGAGAGTTAGTTGGCTCTGACCAGGCTGATTTGTTTAAATTTGGGTCTCTGTCTCAGCTTGGCTGTGCTGTGGGCTCATTCTGTCGCTTCTGGGGTACTGATTCCACCCCAGGATGACAGGTGGTAGCAGTGAAGTCGAGGTTTGGGTGCTTTTTCCCCAGCAGCCTATCAGGAGGGGTTTTCCTTTTGCTGGGGGAGGGTATTTATGGGGCAGACGCCATTGATCTGGGTCCTCTTCCAGTACCTTTAGGGTGACCACATCACGGCGCCCCGGCGAAATGGCCTTCCAGGCTGGGGTGCGCGTGCCACGCGGTGTTCCTGGTTCCGGGACCACGGTGGGTAAGCCGGGGGGGGGGGCTCACACTGACTGTACAAGCAGACGGGCAGCTGGGCAGCTTGGCAGGGCAGGTGAAAGAGCAGGTGAAAGAGCGGACACAGCTGGGCGGGCGGGTGAGAGAGCAGACGGGCAGCTGGGAGGCTTGTGGGTAAGCTGGCCAATCAGTGGGTGGAGGAGCAGAGAGATGACATCATCTCTCACTGCCCTGCGCCGGCCCTGCATTCCTGCAGTTCTGCCCTAACTCACTGTGCAGGCAGCCTTGGGCAGCAGAGAGATTACGTCATCTCTCTGCTGCCTGACTCTGGGACACAGGAAGTGACATTCCCCACCTTAGCAGGAAAGTGACAACTTGTGGCAGGTGACGTGGCAAGTGGACAATCCAGAACTTGTGGCAGGTGACGTGGCAAGTGGACAATCTGCAAATTGTGGCAGTTGACGTGGCAAGTGGACAATTTGCAACCCGTGGCAGGTAACAATCCACAACTTGTGGCAGGTGACACACTCGGGGCTCCCCCTGATTCTGCATTATGGCGAGTTGAACTATTTCATTTTCTTTAACAACGTAATAATAGAAATAATGCTCTTCTTCCACTCTCGGGGGGTCTTCTCCCCTCTCCGGGGGGGGGGGTTTCTTCTTCCGCTCTCCGGGGGGGGTCTTCTCCGCTCTCCGGGGTGGTCTTCTCCGCTCTCCGGGGGTCTTCTTCTATCTTCGCCGCTCTCCGCTGTTGACTCGGCGCACCCCGGTTCTTCTCCAGCTGTCCGGTGCCTTCTTCTTCAGCGCTGGCTGCCTGCTATCTTCGTGTGTTAGCTCAATTACTAGCAGGCAGCCATCGCGGTCTTCTGTGACGTCACCTTCTTCTCTTCTGTTCTTCTCCCCTCTTCCGATGTTGACTCGTCGCCTCTTGTCACTGCAATGATGGAAGCGCGCCTTGCATCCCATTTATATAGGCATCACCGTCCCATCATGCTCCGGTAGGTACCCACGTGGTGGGTGCCTACCCACATGCACCCACCACGTGGGTACCTACCGGAGCATGATGGGACGGTGATGCCTATATAAATGGGATGCAAGGCGCGCTTCCATCATTGCAGTGAGAAGAGGCGACGTGTCAACATCGGAAGAAGGGAGAAGAAGAACATGACGTCACAGAAGACCGCGCTGGCTGCCTGTTAGTAATTGAGCTAACACACAAACATAGCAGGCAGCCAGCGCTGAAGAAGAAGGCACCGGACAGCTGGAGAAGAACCGGGGTGCGCCGAGTCAACAGCGGAGAGCGGCGAAGATAGAAGAAGACCCCCGGAGAGCGGAGAAGACCCCCCCGGAGAGCAGAGAAGACCCCCCCGGAGAGCGGAAGAAGAAACCCCCCCCGGAGAGTGGAAGAAGACCCCCGGAGAGTGGAAGAAGAAGCCCCCCCTGGAAATAGAGCTAATAAAGAAGACAGGGGGGGCCTCCGGAGCAGACTAATAAATTATTTTAAAAAGCCTTGTGTTGTGTGTTTAATAACTTTTACTTTTTGCCTCCAGGTGAATGGGTAGGGGTACGATGTACCCCATATCCATTCACTTAGGGTGGGGGGCCGGTATCTGGGGCCCCCTTATTTGAGGGGACTCCCAGATTCCGATAAGCCCCCCGCCCGCAGACCCCGACAACCAACGGCCAGGGTTGTCGGGAAGAGGTCCTGTCCTCATCAACATGGGGACAGGGTGCTCTTGGGTGGGGGGGCCCGCAGTGCGCCCCCCTGCCCCAGAGCACCCAACCCCCCCATGTTGAGGGCATGCGGCCTGGCACGGCTCAGGAGGGGGGGGGGCGCTCGCTCGTCCCCACTCCTTTCCTGACCGGCCGGGTAGCGTGCTTTGGATACGGGTCTGGTATGGATTGTAGGGGGACCCCCTACGTCGATTTTTCGGCGTAGGGGGGTCTCCTTACAACCCATACCAGACCTAAGGGCCTGGTATGCTCCTGGGGGGGGGAACCCATGCCGGTTTTTTCTTTGAAAATTGGCATGGAGTTCTCCCTCAGGAATGCATGCCGAGCGACGCTGTCATTTTTTTTTTTTTCCCGACGCAACTTTTTTAAGCCGGCCCGATCCACAAAACTCGGCGTAACGTAACTTCGCGCATGCGCAGTACGGCCGGCGCGGGAGCGCGCCTCATTTAAATGGGACTCGCCCCATTTGAATAGGAACGCCTTGCGCCGGCCAGATTTAAGTTACACAGCCTGAAATTTCTAGGTAAGTGCTTTGTGGATCGGGCACTTAGGTAGAAATTTTAAGGCAGTGTAACTTAAATGGGATTTTTTAAGTTGCGCCAAGTTTTTGTGGATCTGGCCCCATGTTCCCCTGACAGATAGATAGAAAAGATTATTGGGTAGATTCACGTACAATTGCCTAAATTTAGGACGGCCTAGCCTAGCCTTTTTAGGCTACACCGCCGTAAATTAGCTAGGCTAGTAGTGATTCACAAACCACTTACCTGCTAATCTACGGCGGTGTAGCCTAAAACGAGCGGGCGTAAGGGCGCCTAATTCAAATTGCTTGGAGGGGGGCGTGTTGTATGGAAATGAGGCTTGACGTTTGACGTTTTTTGACACTGCGCATGCGCCGGGCGACTACATTTCCCAGTGCGCATTGCCGCTAAGTACGCCGTATGGGCCTATTGATTTCGACGTGTACGCAAACGACGTAAATCCCGATTCGCGGACGACTTGCGCAAACGATGTAAAAAATTCGAACCTCGCGGCGGGAACGGCGGCCATACTTAACATTGTTATTCCACCTCATAGATGGAATAACTTTAGGCGGCCTATCCCTTACGGAAACGACGTAATGCGACGGTGTAGGCCTGGCGTTCGTTCGTGAATCGGCGTATCCCCTCATTTACATAATCTACGCCGGCCGCAATGGAAGCGCCATCTAGCGGCCAACAGAAACATTGCAATCTAAGATAGGAAGGCGCAAGCCGGCCTATCTTAGCTTTGTTTAAGTGTATCTCTGTTTGAGAATACACTTAAACAAACGCCGGCGTAGATTCAGAGTTAGGTCGGCTTATCTACTGATAAGCCGGCCTAACTCTTTGTGAATCTACCTAATTGGATGGAATTGGTTCCATTTTTGGAGGGGCAGAAAGTTCTTGTTGCTTGAGGAATCTCTAGCAACATCTGGAGGAACCATAAGGTTTCCATAGAACCCTGACTGAGAAAGGCTGATTTAGAGAATTCATTTTCCAAGGGCTATATGGGACATCTTTTGTAAATCAGGCAATGCTGGTTTTACCCTCATTATGGGAAAGGTGAGTATTGTAAAAAGTTTCTATGGTGGCTAAAGAATAGTATAGACAGTTGGTCCTTGGAAATTAGCCACTTGCCGACCACCACACGACGATGTAAGTCGATACAATGGCACGGGCAGGAAAATGGGCGTACCTGTACGTCCCTTTAAATTTTTTGCCCAGCGTGCCTCGTGAGTGCGCCCGCGGGTCCAGGGAACTCAGTGTTCCAGAGTGGTCCGTGATTGCGGTCGGCAAAGGCAGAACAGGGGGATGCCTTTGTAAACAAGGTATTCCCCTGTTCTGCCTAGTGACACGTCGGCAATCTACTGTTCCCTGTGATCAGGAACAGTGATCAGTGATGTGTCACTGGTAGCTCCTCCCCCTAACAGTTAAAATCACTCCCTAGGACACACTTAACCCCTTCAGCGCCACCTAGTGGTTAACCCCTCCCCTGCCAGTGTCATTTTCACAGTAATCAGTGCATTTTTATAGCACTGGTCACTGTAAAAATTACAATGGTCCCAAAAATGTGTCAAAAGTGTCCGATGTGTCCGCCATAATGTCGCAGTCACGATAAAAATCGATAATTGCCGCCATTACTAGTAAAAAAAATAATAATAATAAAAATGCCGAAAAACTATCCCCTATTTTGTAGACGCTATAACTTTTGCGCAAACCAATCAATAAACGCTTATTGCGATTTTTTTTACCAAAAACATGTAGAAGAATACATATCGACCTAAACGGAGGAAAAAAAATCGTTTTTTTTATATATATTTTTTGGGGATATTTATTATATATAGTAACAAATATTGGGCCAGATTCAGAGAAGAAGTACGCCGGAGTATCTGCTGATACGCCGGCGTACTTTCAAATTTGCCGCGTCGTATCTTTAGTTTGAATCCTCAAACCAAGATACGACGGCTTCTGGCTTCGATCCGACAGGCGTACGGCTTCGTACGCCTTCAGATCGTAGGTGTAATACTTCGGCGCCCGCTGGATGGAGTTTGCGTCGTTTTCCGCGTCGGGTATGCTAATTAGCTGTTTACGGCGATTCACGAAGGTACGCGTGGCCGTCGCATTCTCTTACGTTGTCGCTAGTCGGCTTTTCCCGGCGTATAGTTAAAGCTGGTATTTCGTGGCCTATCTTTAGACTTGCCATGTTAAAGTATGGCCGTCGTTCCCGCGTCGAATTTCAATTTTTTTTTTTTGCGTAAGTCGTCCGTGAATAGGAAAGGAGGTAACTCACGTCGACGTTCAAAAAATGACGTCGGTGCGACGTCATTTCGCGCAAAGCACGGCGGGAAATTTCAAAACAGAGCATGCGCAGTACGTTCGGCGCGGGAACGAGCCTAATTTAAATGATACACGCCCCATTTGAATTAGGCGGGCTTGCGCCGGACGGATTTACGCTACGCCGCCGCAAGTTTACAGGCAAGTGCTTTGTGAATCAAGCACTTGCCCATAAAACTTGCGGCGGTGTAACGTAAATGCAATACGTTACGCCGCCGGAATTCTACGTGAATCTGGCCCATTGCTTTTTTTTTCAAAATTGTCCCTCTATTTTTGTTTATAGCGCAAAAAATTAAAACCGCACAGGTGATCAAATACCACCAAAAGAAAGGTCTATTTGTGGGGAAAAAAAGGACGTAAATTTTGTTTGGGTACCAAGTCGTACGACCGCGCAATTGTCAGTTAAAGCGACGCAGTGACGAATCGCAAAAAGTGCTCCGGTCTTTGGCCTGCCAAATGGTCCGGGGGGCTGAAGTGGTTAGGTGCCATTCTTGGGCTCCCCCTCACCCCCCACCCTGAAGGAAAATCAGTCACATCGTGGATCTGGTCTGCCCCGTTCTGCAACGACATAGCTAGAGATATTGAAGGCCACACGGGAACTGTACCATCTCACTTACTAACTGCTACGGTACATTCGCAAAAACTGATCTGATACGGGTTCCCGAGTATTTCGGAGAATTTCTGATGATTTTGGTTGTTAATGAGAGTTTGTCTGAGTTTCTCTACTAATTGGCTGGTGTAACCTTTTCATGAAACATTGGGCTTAGACAGGGTGTTCAGTGAGAGTTCTAATTGCCTTCCTGGAATGGGAATCGGCTCTTCTGAAATTATTGTTTTTTAATGCGGACATTCTGCAAGCTGCTGGTATAGGTTATCCAAACCATCTGCTTTAAAGGGAATGTACGGTATAGTCATTGAATTTTTTTAGCTATACAGTATATAAGCCAACCAGTGTAAGTGCGTCCATAAAGGGCACAGGAGCGCCGCCCCCCTCTCTCCTGCACCGCTCTACCATCATAGATATGTAGCACTACCCCTGGAGGAGCTGCTGGGTGTTTTGGGTGGCACATTTACCTCGTGGCTCCTCCGAATTCCTAGGGGTGAATGGTGCATATAGCAATAGTAAAGGAATGTCCGCAACAAGTGTCTTTGCCGTGCTCTTCATTACCCAGCCGCAGGGATGGACTGGCCATTGGGACTACAGGGAGTTTCCCAGTGGGCCGATGGCTCAGTGGGCCGGCTTCAGTGACAGCGGACCGCCGCCCCCCTCCACTCCTCTGTCTCTCCCTTCCCGCAGCGCTCACCTGGGGGGGAACAGAGAAGCAAGAGGAGGACCAGAGGGGCAGGGGGGGCGACAGAGGAGCAGGGGGGAGGGGACAGACAGCTGACTCAACAGCTATGGCCTGGGAGTTTCTCACTTCTGCCTAATCTTGTCCCATAAGGGGGGGCACCTAACTGATACTTTGTCCCGGGTGAAATAATGTCTAGCTTCCCCACTGGTACTGCCTATAACATACCTCCCAACATTTGAAAAGTCCACTGCGGGACAGTTGTTGAGCGGAGGGGGGGGTCGAAGTTGTTGAGCGGGGGGGGGGGGAAATCGAAGTTGTTGAGCGCGGGGGGGGGGGGGGGGTGGATGCCTCTCACCAGTGGACACAATCAGTCATCGTCGCGCCGCTACGGTTCCCTCTCCAGCCCATTCAGCTCCGCCCGCCTCCTCGTTCAGCTCCGCCCACCTTCTCCTTCAGCTCCGCCTACCTCCTCCTTCAGCTCCGCCCGCCTTCTCCTTCAGCTCCGCCCGCCTCCTCCTTCAGTACTTCAGTACTGCCCATTCAGCTCCGCACGGCTCCTCCTTCAGCTCCGCCCGCCTTCTCCTTCAGCTCCGCCTGCCTCCTCCTTCAGTACTGCCCATTCAGCTCCGCACGGCTCCTCCTTCAGCTCCGCCCGCCTTCTCCTTCAGCTCCACCCGCCTCCTCCTTCAGTACTGCCCATTCAGCTCCGCCCGGCTACTCCTTCAGCTCCGCCTGCCTTCTCCTTCAGCTCCGCCCGCTTCCTCCTTCAGTATGCCCATTTAGCTCCAGGGGGGGGGGGGGGTTTCTTGCAGTTCTTGAGCTCGGATCATCAGTGCGGGAAATTTAACCCTTTTGCGGGACTGCGGGAATATGCAGTCAGTGCGGGGAAATCCCGCAGAATCCATGCTTTTTGGGAGGTATGCTATAAGAGTACCAGTACCAGCCATTCTACTCTATTAAAGTAGAATGACTAGTGGCTAGTGAAGGGGGAGAGGGGGCTTGGGTGGCCGGGGGGGTGTGGGAGTTGTCCGGCCGCCATGGGAGAGACCTGTTAACGTGGGCCAGTCTGGATGAAGTCCAGGGCCAAATTTTTGTCCCAGTCCAGCCCTGCCCAGCCGGGTAAAAACAATGAACTGGTGATGAAACGGATAGAGTTTTTAAGAAGAAGGAGAACAGCAGATTAAGGCGTAGTATTTGGAAGTCCTGCTCCCATATGTAACACCTTTCTGCACCACTCCTGCCTGAGTGGGTTTAGTGTACCCGGACAGGCCTCTCTCACTGACCTGGCAGCCGGAGTATCACTCAAACATTTGTAGGATAAAGTCTCTGCCACAGACCCTCCTTGGAGAACTTCAACTTGAGGAAAAGTCTCTGCCACAGACCCTCCTTGGAGAACTTCAACTTGAGGAAAAGTCTCTGCCACAGACCCTCTCTGGTTGCAGTTACGGAGGTAATCGTTCTTAGATGAGTTACGCCTGGATCTCCTTCTTATTGTCGCCCAGGTACTGACTGACAGGTGATCAATCCTTCAGTGTCCGGCTACCTTGATCCCCGGTGGTTTGTCGAAATCCTTTTGGACCGCCAGCCTCTCATTGGCACTCCTCAGACGGACTCCCCACTGAACAGCAAAACCGCTTGGGATCCTCAAAGGTGGGAACCCAGTCACACACTGGGTCCCCGTCGCTGTTCAGATGCTCCGGGCCAACATGGCCCGGAACCAGGAACACCGCGTGACACGCACGCCCCGGCCAGGTAAGCCATAACGCCGGGGCGCCGTGATGTGGCCACCCTAAAGGTGGGTGCCACACTGGACGAAGAAGACGAACCCAGACTAATGGCATCTGCCCCATAAATACCCTCCCCCAGCATGCACAGCGAGGCCCAACCCTCCTGATTGGCTACTGGGGAAGAGCACCCAAACCTTGACTCCACTGACCTAAACACTTTTTCGAAAGAATTGGAACTCCAGAGCTACACAGTAGTTGATCTTTACTGCTCCCTCTGACAATACAAGTCTATGAATTGCCTGATGACTTGAAAACCAAACCCACCCTGTGTGGCCGATATCTTGTCTTAGCAGCTGTTAATCAGGGAAGCTGAGTTACTGCAAATGGAATGCCTGCTCCCTCTAGTGGCTAATCTGCATATCTCTATATTTAATACAACAACAAAATATGGAGGAGCAAACCTGTAAAATGATGACCTTTAAATTGACCCGTTTGCTCCCCTGATCCCTCAATCACCTATTGGAGTAAAGTATAAAAGAGCCCTATGTGTACTCCAATACAGTCTAGCGCAGTGAGCGAACCTTGGCACCCCAGATGTTTTGGAACTACGGGCCAGATCCACAAAAGAGATACTCCGACTTAACTGCTGTTCAGTCTGTGTGTAACTTTGGAAACGATCCTCAAAAGGCTTTTTCCAAAGTTAGGCAGAAGATCCGGCATGTGTAATTGAATTACACTGCCGAATCTTAGGATGCAGTACCGCATCCGCCGCTGGGGGCATTTCGAGTCGAAATGCCGTTTCTAGTATGCAAATTAGCACTTAAGGCGATCCACAAAGCTTTCCAGCTTCCTTTTTGCGCCGTAAGTGTTATTTTGCAAGTGTAAAATTAGGGCTGGTTCTACAAAGTGTAAACTAGTCACACCTTGTAAAAGCCCATTCCAGCGACGGCATTTGGTATGCTTTCCCGAGGGAGAACTCCACGGCAATTTGTAAAAACAAAACCGGCATGGGTTCCCCCCCAGGAGCATACCAGGCCCTTAGGTCTGGTATGGGTTGTAAGGGGACCCCCCCTACGCCGAAAAATCGACGTAGGGGGTCCCCCTACAATCCATACCAGACCCGTATCCAAAGCACGCTACCCGGCCGGTCAGGAATGGGAGTGGGGACGAGCGAGCGCCCCCCCCCCTCCTGAGCCGTGCCAGGCCGCATGCCCTCAACATGGGGGGGGTTGGGTGCTCTGGGGCAGGGGGGCGCACTACGGGCCCCCCCACCCCAGAGCACCCTGTCCCCATGTTGATGAGGACAGGACCTCTTCCCGACAACCCTTGCCATTGGTTGTCGGGGTCTGCGGGCGGGGGCTTATCGGAATCTGGGAGTCCCCTCAAATAAGGGGGCCCCCAGATACCGGCCCCCCACCCTAAGTGAATGGATATGCCTACCCACGTGCACCCACCACGTGGGTACCTACCGGAGCATGATGGGACGGTGATGCCTATATAAATGGGATGCAAGGCGTGCTTCCATCATTACAGCGACAACAGGCGACGAGGCAACATCGGAAGAAAGGAAGAGAAGACCCTGACGCCACAGAAGACCGCGCTGGCTGCCTGTTAGAAATTGAGCTAACACACGAAGATAGCAGGCAGCCAGCGCTGAAGAAGAAGGCACCGGACATCTGCAGAAGAACCGGGGTTCGCCGAGTCAACAGCGGAAGAGGGGAGAAGATGGAAGAAGCCCCCCGGAGTCCGGAGAAGCCCCCCCCGGAGAGCGGAGAAGACCCCCGGAGAGCGGAAGACCCCCGGAGAGTGGAAGACCCCCGGAGAGCGGAAGAAGAAGCCCCCCCCTGCTAATTGAGCTAATAACGAAGACAGGGGGGGCATCCGGAGCAGAATAATAAAATATTTTAAAAAGCCTTGTGTTGTGTGTTTATTAACTTTTACTTTTTGCCTACAGGTGAATGGATAGGGGTACGATGTACCCCATATCCATTCACTTAGGGTGGGGGGCCGGTATCTGGGGGCCCCCTTATTAAAGGGGACTCCCAGATTCCGATAAGCCTCCGCCCGCAGACCCCGACAACCAATGGCAAGGGTTGTCGGGAAGAGGTCCTGTCCTCATCAACATGGGGACAGGGTGCTCTGGGGTGGGGGGGCCGTAGTGCGCCCCCCTGCCCCAGAGCACCCAACCCCCCCATGTTGAGGGCATGCGGCCTGGCACAGCTCAGGAGGGGGGGGGCGCTCGCTCGTCCCCACTCCCATTCCTGACCGGCCGGGTAGCGTGCTTTGGATACGGGTCTGGTATGGATTGTAGGGGGACCCCCTACGTCGATTTTTCGGCGTAGGGGGGTCTCCTTACAACCCATACCAGACCTAAGGGCCTGGTATGCTCCTGGGGGGTGAACCCATGCCGGTTTTCTCTTTGAAAATTGGCATGGAGTTCTCCCTCTCAGGAATGCATGCCGAGCGACGCTGTAATTTTTTTTTTTTTTTTTCCCCGACGCAACTTTTTTAAGCCGTCGCAATCCTCAAAACTCGGCGTAACGTAACTTCGCGCATGCGCAGTACGGCCGGCGCGGGAGCGCGCCTCATTTAAATGGGACTCGCCCCATTTGAATAGGAACGCCTTGCGCCGGCGGAATTTTAGTTACACAGCCTGAAATTTCTAGATAAGTGCTTTGTGGATCAGGCACTTAGGTAGAAACTTTAAGGCAGTGTAACTTAAATGGGATTTTTTAAGTTACGCCAGGTTTTTGTGGATCTGGCCCTACATTTCCCATGATGCTCCTTCACTAAGGTGACCAGATTTTTTAAATGAAATCCGGGGACTAGTAATGGCAGCATTTAGCGATTCTCTGCCCGTCGCCGCCGCCCGCCTCACAGCCTGTCAAGTCTTACTTTCCGGGCTCTACTGCTGGGTGGGAAGCGGAGGAAGATTACTCCTCTAGGGAAGGCAAGGATATAAACAGGTAGGCGGCTGGCCGGGATTTGAGCCAAGGCAGAAGAACATGTAAGCGGAGATGAATGGGCATGCGCCCAAAACTGAAGAAATATTCCCTCCGCTCCGACCAGCACATGATCATCAGAAAGGGGCACAGATAATGGAAAAAAATACACCCCCCTAAGCAGGAGTGTATTTAGGTTTTGTGCTGCCCTAGGCCTGACTAAACTCGTGCACCCCCTGATTTAAATATGACCCACCCCTTCCTGTCAAGGCCACACCCCTTGCATTTTAAGACCCACCCTGAAATTTTCAAGTGGGGACACTAGTTCTGATGGCCTGGGGGCGGGGGGGGGGGGCAATGGATTCCCTTAATCTGCATAGATTTGCTCTCACTTCCTGTTTGGCTATGGGACAGGAAGTGAAGGGAAATCTCTACAATGGGACAGGGATGGTAAAAAATTAGAAGCGACTTTGCAGAATGACAACCTTCCACATACTGGAAGCAGTGCGGCCGATTTATGGGGGCGCTAAACTAATTTGCCCAACAGTGTAGCGCAAGTCGGCGGGGACACTGTCCGTGCTGCCCCCCCTGCAAAGTGCTGCCCTAGGCCTGGGCCTTGTTGGCCTAGGCCAGGATACAGAATTGCCCCTAAGCTAGTAGGAGCAGCGGGGGTGTATTTTTTTTTATTCTGCACTGACTGTCTTTGAAATTGCCCCAGCCCCTGTTCAAATCCAATCCGGGGACAAAGCCGGGTGCAGACTTGGCCCAGGGACAGTGTCCTCAATCCGGGGACAAAACCAGGGACAGATTTGGCCCGGGGACAGTGTCCTCAATCCGGGGACAAAACCGGGTGCAGACTTGGCCCGGGGACAGTGTCCTCAATCCAGGGACAAAACCGGGGACAGATTTGGCCCGGGGACAGTGTCCTCAAACTGGGCACTGTCCCTGGAAACCGGGGATGTCTGGTGACCCTATCATGCATTCTGCAGTGTAGCTGAGCATCATGGGAAATGTACCGTATTTATCGGCGTATACCGCGCACTTTTTTGCCCTGAAAATCAGGGCAAAATCATGGGTGCGCGGTATACGCCGATACCCGCTTTCCCGCGCCGAGTTTGAATACTGCGCCGACATATACAGAGCGCAGTACACTCGTGTATTGTTGGGCAGTCTCGGCTCCTCTCGCGCTGACGTCCTGGACGTACAGGACATCAGCGCGAGAGTAGCCGAGCCTGCCCGACGATACACGAGTGTACTGCGCTCTGTATATGTCGGCGCAGTATTCAAACTCGGCGCGGGAAACGAGCGGGGAGGACGCCGCAGAAGGACGCCGGACCCGACAAAGAGGACACCCGAAGCCGCAGACGGACGCCGGACTTTTTTCCACAGAAATTCGGGGCAACTTTAGGGGTGCGCGCTATACGCGGAAGCGCGCTATACCCCAATAAATACGGTAGTTCCAAAACATCTGTTGTGCCGAGGTTCCCCATCACTGTTCTAGACAGAGCTTACACAGGGCTATGAACTCCACCCCTCCGGTGACATCACTAGGGTCTGGCTCTGTATTGTAGGAGGAGCCGGGAGAGTCACATGCCTCCATCCCAGAAGTATGGGGAATCTTACTAAAGGGGGGGAATAGAGCTACGGTGATGTGAATGGAAGTTAAGTAAAAGGCACTGGGAGGGGTACGGGTTGGGCAGTTGATTGAACCTGTTATGAGTTTTTTTTATTTTTACACTTTTTTTTTATCACTTTTATTCCTATTACAAGGAATGTACACATCCCTTGTAATAGGAATCATTGTGACAGGTCCTCTTTATGGAGAGAGGCGGGGTGGTCAATAAGACCTCACATCTCTCCTCCAGGCTTACAAGCATGAGATCGTGAAAAAAAACTCACCGATCACATGCCGACAGGTACCCGGGCGTGACGTCATAACGTCGCGCCCTGGCCTCTGACGGTCATAGAGATGACTGGTGACCATCTGGTGACCAGTCATCTCTATGCTTCCCCAGCCAGCGCCGGCCGATTCGTTCTCCGGGGGCCCCCGATGGCACGGGAGAAACCGGAGAAGCGCCGGGTGGTGGCGGGTGGCGGGACTGCATTATCGGTACAAGAGATAGGGTTGCCACCTTTTATTTAAGTCAAACCTGAACACTTTAGCGGCCTGGGACACCTTTCGGTGCCCTCAAGGAGAGTAGTTATGCGGTGCGCATAGCATGCCGCAGCGAACAGTGGGTGTGGCCAAATTGCTCTTGCTGACATCATCGCCCTGATTGCCGAACCTGCCCCCCCCCCCCCCCCCAGGCAGCGGCCGCAACTCCCGGACAGCAACAGGTCTGAATATTGTGTCCAGTCTGCCTGAAACCCGGACACGCGATTCAAAACCCGGACTGTCCGGGTGAATCCTGTACAGGTGGCAACCCTAACAAGAGAAGAACCCGTACAACTGTTCGAGACTATAGGAAGGCTGGTGTGTGTGTGTGTGTATGTATATATATATATATGTATATGAGGCAAGAAGAAGAAACACAGGAGGGGCGGGGGTAAAGATCTGGGGGCAGATCCACAAAAGAATTACGCCGGCGTATCTATTGATACGCCGCATAATTTCAAAGTTTCCGCGTCGTATCTTTGTTTTGTATCCACAAAACAAGATACGACGGCATCTGGGATCGATCCAACAGGCGTACGTCTTAGTACGCCGTCGGATCTTAGGTGCAATTTTTCCGCCGGCCGCTAGGTGGCGTTTCCACGTCGAATATTCAAATTAGCTAGTTACTGCAATCCACGAACGTATGTCCGGCCGGCGCATTTTTTTTTACGGCGTTTGCGTTCGCCTTTTTCCGGCGTATAGTTACCCCTGCTTTTATGAGGCGTACTCAATGTTAAGTATGGCCGTCGTTCCCGCGTGAAATTTTGAATTTTTTTACGTCGTTGGCGTAAGTCGTTCGCGAATAGGGATTTGCGTAGAATGACGTCACCGTCGTAAGCATTGGCTGGTTCCGGTTTAATTTCGAGCATGCGCACTGGGATACCCCCACGGACGGCGAATTGCGCCGTTCAAAAAAAACTTTGTTTACGTCGGGTCACGACGTATTTACATAAAACACGCCCCCATCACATCCATTTGAATTCCGCGCCCTTATGCCGCCAAAGATACACTACGCCGCCGTAACTTACGGCGCAAATTCTTAGAGGATTCGAAAAAAAAAGTTACGGCGGCGTAGTGTATCTTAGATACGCTACGCCTGGTGGAGAGAAGCGCCGATCTACGTGGATCTGCCCCTACTTAGGCCACCATTGTCCTCTGTACCATGGATTAAAGAGTCACCAAATTCTAATTATATATATATATTATTATTATTATACAGTATTTATATTCTATATAGATCTATATACTGTATTTATTGGCGTATAGCACTCACTTTTTTATCCTGAAAATGGAGGGTAAACTGTGCCTGCGTGTTATACGCAGGAGGCTGTGGAAAGTTTTTCCCTGAAACTTCCCTCTTAAAGTTAGGGTGTGTGTTATACGCCGATAAATACGGTATATTATTAATATTATTATTATTATACAGTATTTATACTCTATATAGATCTATATATCTATATATATAGGGCCAGATTCACAAAGAGATACGACGGTGTATTATCTACAGATACACCATCGTATCTCAGACGTAAACTGGTCCTATCTATGCGCCTGATTCATAGAATCAGATTCGCATAGATAGGGCTAAGATCTGACAGTGTTACACTGTGTTACACTGTCGGATCTTATTTTCGATTTAAAAATGGCGCCGGGGGCGTTCCCGCTGATTTACCTTGAATAATATGTAAATCAGCGAGATACGCAAATTCACGAACGTACGCGGACCCGACGCAGTGTTCTTACGTCGTTTCCGTAGCGGCTTTCCCGACGTATACTTACCCCTGCTTTTATCGGGCGCAGCCAATGTTAAGTATAGCCGGCGTTCCCGCGTCGAATTTGAATTTTCTAACGTCGTTTGCGTACGCCGATTCACAAACACGCGCGTCGCAAGTCACGCTCACGTCGAAACCACTGACGTCCTAGTGACGTCAGTGGGAGCAATGCACGCCGGGAAATTCCCCGGACGGCGCATGCGCATTTAAATCGGCGCGGGAACGCGCCTGATTTAAATAGTACACTCCCCCTAGCCGCGGAATTTGAATTCCGCCGGGGGATTTAGGATCCGCCGCCGCAAGTTTGGAGGTAAGTGGTTTGTGAATTACCCACTTGCCTCTCAAACTTGCGGGAGCGGATCTTAAATCACGTAGATCGAGCAGATCTATAGATCCGCTGAGCTACGTGAATCTGGCCCATAATTATTAGTAGTAGTATTATCATCATACAGGATTTATACTCTATATAGATCTATATATATTATTATTATTATTATTATTATTATTAATATTATTATTATTATCAGGGCTATTATCAGAACGCGGGGGAACGGCACCTCTAGCACTGAATGTATGTAATGGCAATGGGTACTGGGGTATGCTGGCAGGAATCTATTTTTGTGTGGTTATCTATTGTTGCTGGGGGAGGGTAATTGTTGAAGGAGAGGTCTATGGTTGCTGGCTGCTGGAGGGTCTATTGATGCTGGCTGCTGGGAAGCTTGTTGTTGTTTCTGGGGGGGGGGGGGTCTATTGTCATTGGGGTGGTATTTTGTAATGGGCTTTCTATTGTTGTGTGGGGATCTATTGTTGCTGGGGTGCTTCTAGTATTGCTGCTATTTATTTTTGCCGGGGGATCAATTGCTGCTGGGGGGATTTTGTTGTTTCTGTGGTGAGGTCTATTGTTGCTGGGGTGGGTCTAGTGTTGCTGGGGTGTGTCTAGTGTTGCTGGGGTGTGTCTAGTGTTGCTGGGGTGTGTCTAGTGTTGCTGGGGTGTGTCTAGTGTTGCTGGGGTGGGTCTAGTGTTGCTGGGGTGGGTCTAGTGTTGCTGGGGTGGGTCTAGTGTTGCTGGGGTGGGTCTAGTGTTGCTGGGGTGGGTCTAGTGTTGCTGGGGTGGGTCTAGTGTTGCTGGCTGCGGAGGATCTCGTTTACTGCTTTTCTTGCTATTAGCAAACATACAAATTACTTGGCACCACAAAATAATACTTGGTTCTGTATTCTCTAAAAGGGCCGGTACTGGGAGGTGGGTAGGGGGGTGAAACCAAGGGACGGTGCTCAGGGGTGGGTAGGGGGGCGGAGTCAAAGAGTTCCTGCACCTATTCTCTGAGAAAAAAAGCCCTGATTATTATTATTATTATTATTATTATTATTATACAGTATTTATACTCTATATAGCTCTATATATCTATATATATTATTATTAGTAGTATTATCATCATACAGGGTTTATACTCTATATAGATCTATATATATTATTATTATTATTATTATTATTATTATTATCCAGGATTTATACATAGATATATATATATTGTAAAAGAAATATCATATATAAGATATAGTTTCATATATACAATAAAAAAAAATACCAAACACAGAATAAGATCAATTTGGTGACTTTGGATGATTTATGTAACATAAAGAATAGCAATTACAAAAGAATGTGCAGTTATTTCCAAAGAGATAGGCCCGGATTCACAAAGCACTTACGCCGACGTGTCTCGAGATACGCCGCGTAAGTGCAAATATGCGCCGTCGTATCTATGCGCCGGACTCTGAAACCAAGATACGCCTGAAAATAGGCTTCATCCGACCGACGTAACTTTCCTACGCCGTCGTAGCGTGGGCGCATATTTACCTGGCCGCAAGGGGCGCTCCCATTGATTTCCTATTCAAATATGGAAATGATGGAGATACGTTGATTCATGAACGTACTTGCGCCCGGCGCATAATATACGCGGTTTGCGTAAGTTGTACGTCCAGCGTAAAGTTATTCCCCATATATGAGGCGCAACTCATGCCAACGTATGGACCAGGGAACACAGCCGTCGTATTTTACATCGTTTACGTAGTACGTGAATAGGGCTGGGCGTAGGTTACGTTCACGTCGTAGGCAGTGATCCGTCGTATCTTAGGGAGTATTTCCGACATGATTCTGAGCATGCGCACCGGGATACGTCCGCGGGACGGCGCATGCGCCGTTCGTTTTAAGTACTTGTATGGCACTCGGCCCATCATTTGCATGGGGTCACGCCTCATTAGCATGGCTCACGCCCACTTCCACCTACGACGGCTTACGCCGAGGGAACCCAGCGCAGATTGGGAGGCAAGTGCTTTGAGAATTCAGTGCTTGCCTCTCTGCGCTGCGTCGGCGTAGCTTATATTAGATACGCTACGCCGGCATAAATATGCGCCGATGTATGTGAATCCGGGCCTTTGTGTTTTTCTTTCTTTTTTTTTTTTATATGACGCAAAATAAAATGAACAATATTGAGAAAGATGGGCCAGATTCACAGAAGAAATACGCCAGAGTATCTACTGATACTCCGGCGTACTTTTAAATTTCCCGCGTCGTATCTTTAGTTTGAATCCTCAAACCAAGATACGACGGCTTCTGGCTTCGATCCGACAGGCGTACGGCTTCGTACGCCTTCGAATCGTAGGTGTAATACTTCGGCGCCCGCTGGGTGGAGTTTGCGTCGTTTTCCGCGTCGGGTATGCTAATTAGCTTTTTACGGCAATCCACGAAGGTACGCGCGGCCGTCGCATTCTCTTACGTCGTCTCTAGTCTGCTTTTTCCGGCGTATAGTTCAAGCTGCTATTTCGTGGCGTATAGATAGACCTGCCATGTTAAAGTATGGCCGTCGTTCCTGCGTCAAATTTTTTTTTTTTTTTTTTTTTTTTTTTGCGTAAGTCGTCCGTGAATATGAAAAGGACGTAACTCACGTCTACGTTCAAAAAATTACGTCGGTGCAACGTCATTTCGCGCAAAGCACGGCGGGAAATTTCAAAACGGAGCATGCGCAGTACGTTCGGCGCGGGAACGTGCCTAATTTAAATGATCCACGCCCCCTACCCGGATCATTTGAATTAGGCGGGCTTGCGCGGGAGGGATTTATGCTACGCCGCCGCAACTTTACAGGCCAAGTGCTTTGTGAATCAAGCACTTGCCCGTAAAACTTGCGGCGGCGTAACGTAAATGCGATACGTTACGCCACAGCAAATGTACCCAAATGTACCTGAATCTGGCCCGATGTTTTTATGTGAATGGTTAAAAAAAATAAGAGTCAGGAAGAACATTAGCCGGGGTGGAAGGAGGAGGAATGACCAATATGGTCTTATTAAGGTTAACTAAGGTCAATAGGAGCTTAAATAGGAATAATTTATAATAATAAAAAAAATAAAAAAACCTTACTCGCTAGATTGCTGGAAGTGGCGGCATGAACAGATCAAAGCACGCTGCTTAAGTCTGCACAGAAAAGTAATAGTCAAAATAGACTGTAACAGTAACATTGTTACAATGGATTTATGAATGAGGCCTACAAACAGACTTCATTCATACAGGAGCCATTGTCAGTGCTCCTATGGCACAGATAAAACCAGTGGGGTGGATTCAGGTACGAATTGCGCCCTCTTACGGAGGCGCAGAGTACAGTTTTAACTCTGCGCCTCCATAAATTACCTGCGCTACGCTTCATTCACGAAGCAGTAGCCACGTAATTTGCGTGGGCGCTCCTTAAAACTGCCCGGCGTAAGGGCGCGTAATTTAAATGATCCCGTAGGGGGCGTGGATCATTTAAATTAGGCGCGTTCCCGCGCCGAACGTAGTGCGCATGCTCCGTCGGGAAACTTTCCCGACGTGCATTGCAGCAAATGACGTCGCAAGGACGTCATTTGCTTCAACGTGAATGGCGTCCAGCGCCATTCACGATTCACTTACGCAAACGACGTAATTTTCAAACATCGCGACGCGGGAACGACGGGTATACTTAGCATTGGCTGCCCCTGCTAATAGCAGGAGCAGCCTTACGCGAAACCCGACGAACGTAAACGACGTAAACTGCGTACGTAGGGCGTGCGTACGGTTGTGAATCGGCGTGAGTATGCAATTTGCATACTCTACGCTGACCACTACGGGAACGCCACCTAGCGGCCATCGTAAGAATGCAGCCTACGATATGACTGGCATAAGAGCCTTATGCCAGTCATATCTTAGGCTGCAGTTGGCGTATCGAGCTTTCTGAATACAGAAAAGTCGTTACGCCGGCGCAACTAAGCAATTGCGCTGCGTAACTATGGTTATCGCCTCTATATCGCCGTTTCATCCTTCGGCTTCCGGGTATGATCCTTGCGGGTCTGGGCATTCCTAGTCGATTGACGTTCCTCCGACCGACGCATACTTGACGTCACGACTTTCCGAAAGAAGCCGAACGTCGCTGCGCAGGCGCCGTATAGAGCCGACTCTATACGGCGCCTGCGCAATGACGTTCGGCTTCTGTCGGAAAGTCGCGACGCGCAGTATGCGCCGGTCGGAGGAACGTCAATCAACTAGGTCCAGCAAGAATCATACCCGGAAGCCGAGGGAAGAAACGGCGATATCGAGGTATGTACGAAAAAAAAAAAAAACCCCAGCATACCAGCAGTGTAATCAGTCTTCTCAATGTATTGTTAGAATTTTTTTTTAGGGGGAACCTCCACTTTAAGTCACCAAATTGATGTAATTCCATGTTTGGTCATTTTATTTATTTATTAATTTATTTATTTTGGTCACTGTATATATATATATACAAATAAAAAATATATAATATCTATCTATCTATCTATCTATCTATCTATCTATCTATCTATCTATCTATCTATCTATCTATCTATCTATCTATATATATATATATATATATATATATATATATATATAAATAAAGAATATATCATATCTATCAAATCTATCTATCGAATCTATCTATAAAACTACATTTTATTATTATTGTATATATATTTTTATTATTATTATTATTATTATTATTATTTTTATATATATATATATATAGAGAGAGAGAGAGATATAGATATAGATATATAAATAATAATAGTAAATATAAATATATATATATATATATAAAAATAAAGAAAATACAATATCTATCGAATATATCTATCTATCTATCTAAATATATATATATATATATATATATATATATATATATATATATATAAAACTAAATAATAAAACAATTATATATTGATATATATATTTTATTATTTATATATATATATATATATATATATATATATATATATATATATATATATATATATATATATATATATATATATATATATATAAAGAATATATCATATCTATCGAATCTATCTATCGAATCTATCTATCTATCTATCTATAAAACTACATTTTATTATTATTTATTATTGTATATATATTTTTATTATTACTATTATTTATATATATATATATATATATATATATATATATATATATATATATATATATATATATATATATAGAGAGAGAGAGAGAGAGAGAGAGAGAGAGATATAAATAATAATAGTAAATATAAATATATATCTATATAAAAATAAAGAAAATACAATATCTATCTATCTATCTATCTATCTATCTATCTATCTATCTATCTATCTATATATAAATATATATAAAACTAAATAATAAAAAAATTATATATTGATATATATATATTTTATTATTATTTATATATATATATATATATATATATATATATATATATATATATATATATATATATATATAAATAAATAATAATAATCCTTTTATGTGTATATATATATATATAAATATATATATATATATATATATATATAATAATAAAAGATATATATATCAATATATAATTTTTTTATTATTTAGTTTTATATAGATATATATTTATATTTACTATTATTATTTATATATCTATATCTATATCTATATCTATCTCTCTCTCTCTATATATATATATATATATATATATATATATATATATATATATATATATATATATACAGTGTATATATATATATATATATAAAAATAAAAAAATATAAATATATATAAAAATATATATATATATATATATATATAAAAATAAAAAAATATAAATATATATAAATATATATATATATATATATATATATATATATATATATATATATATATATATATATATATATATATATATATATATATATATATATATGTAATAATAATATATATATTTTTAGAAATTTTTTTAACACTAATTTTAGCAGGGAGCATTATGAATGGTCAATGTCTTAGAAATGCCACCACTTTCGGATATATGTGAGATGATGGAAAGGTTTTGAAGTAGACTTACCAAGGACTCCCAGCCGGTAGTTCATAGTGACCACGATGACGTTGCCGTAAGCGGCCAGCACGCTGCCATCGAACATGTTCCCCGTCCCTTCCATGTAAGATCCCCCATGGATGAACATCATGACGGGTTTCTTGCCGCTGTCCCGGATATCTGCAGGGGAAGAGAGACACTTCAGAGGGTCACATGATCAATCGAAGATGTAAAAGTCATAGGAATTTGAGCAAACCTAAAGAGAAACATGGAGGCTGCCAGTGCTGGCCTCTGGTTTTTGAAAATGCCAGTTACCTGGCTGACCCTCATGGACCTCAGATATGGACTTCTATCTTTACTCTGATCCTGCTAATCTGCTTATATGGACCAGCAAAGAGTCAGAACAGCCAGGACAGAAGCATTACCAGAAAGAGCTTCCTATCATGCTGCTCTTAGCCTCACCTAGGCATTGGGTCATGTGATCTCTGCTTAAATGGCATGTCAAGGCAAAATGAAAATAAAAAACACAATTAATACGACTCATGCACATTCCACCCCTCCCCCCCCCCACCATTCTTTTTGACACGACAACTCAGCTCTGAATTCCTAAGCAGGTGGTGTCAGCCCTGCCTACATCAATTCTGGTTGGTTACAAAAGAGCATAGATCGTTCATAGAATGAACCATGAAGCCTTACACTACAAAAGGTCTAGTAGCACATTATAAAGCTCCATCTTACTAGAGCCTTTAAAGATAGCTATTAGGCATGGACCTGCAGTCATGGGAGGCAGGTGAGGCATTCGAACTTCGAGGGCCCTAGCTCGACGACCTGAGGTCACAGAGACCCCAAATTTGAGGGGTAGGTAGCCTAAGTCCTATCCCACCTCTGGTAAATTTGGGGCTCCTACGACCTATGGTTCCAGAAATACAGGGCTCCTTGTGCAGCCCATCAGAAGCTACATACAGAGCGGCCAGTTTAAATACAAGCTGACACGCTGTTTGCAGCGGACACCAAATTTGGGGGGTAGGTAGCCTAAGTCCTATCCCACCTCTGGTAAATTTGGGGCTCCTACGACCTATGGTTCCAGAAATACAGGGCTCCTTGTGCAGCCCATCAGAAGCTACATACAGAGCGGCCAGTTTAAATACAAGCTGACACGCTGTTTGCAGCGGACACCAAATTTGGGGGGTAGGTAGCCTAAGTCATATCCCACCTCTGGTAAATTTGGGGCTCCTACGACCTAAGGTTCCTTGCCCTACTAAGACCTTTTTTTATTAGGCCTTGCAGTATCAGAGCCAAGCATATTCCTGTAACACCGTGCACTGTTACTGTAATGCAGATTTGTATTTGACCACTAGATGTCAGTGTTTAACATTGCTATTCGTCACAGCATTAATACAGGAGTGTTAGCAGCAGAGTTTTTCCTTTCACTGAAGCTGAAACTGAACTACAAAGTCCAGAAGCACTCACCCAAGGGCAGGAGCATATAAAAGTAAAATCCTAGGAACACACGGAGGGGAGTCAGAGAGAGACTTTGCGGGTGTAAGGAGGTGTGTGAAAGCCATTCCTCCTCCTGAGACTGGACCTGGTTAGAGCGGGAAGCCGCAACTTACACTAATGCCCTGTACACACAGTCGGATTTTCCGACAGAAAAAGTCAGATGGGAGCTTTTGGTCAGGAATTCTGACCAAAATAGATTGAAAGGGAAGTACTATGTTTCTTTCTTTGCCCCTATTCTCTTAAAGTGACTCTTGTTCTATACCCCCCCCCCCCCATATAGTAAAGTGAACCAGAAATACGGGGGTTCTTTGTGCAGCCCATCAGAAGCTACATACAGAGCGGCCAGTTTAAATACAAGCTGACACACTGTTTGCAGCAGACCCCAAATTTGGGGGGTAGGTAGCCTAAGTCCTATCCCACCTCTGGTAAATTTGGGGCTCCTACGACCTATGGTTCCAGAAATACGGGGCTCCTTGTGCAGCCCGTCAGAAGCTACATACAGAGCGGCCAGTTTAAATACAAGCTGACACGCTGTTTGCAGCAGACACCAAATTTGGGGGGTAGGTAGCCTAAGTCCTATCCCACCTCTGGTAAATTTGGGGCTCCTACAACCTATGGTTCCAGAGATACGGGGCTCCATGCGCAGCCTGTCAGAAGCTACATACAGAGCGGCCAGTTTAAATACAAGCTGTCACACTCTGTTTGCAGCAGACTGAGAGGATGAGATCACAGTGCCTCTCCTCACTTCTTGTCAGAGGCGCTGAGCTCAATGGACAGCTTGGAGTCTTGAACCAATGGTAAAGTCCCATTAGCCCCAGCTGTCCAATGAAAATGCTGCAGTGGAGGCACGCCTCTCTCCGCAGTGTCATAGAAAGGGGCGTGTCTAAAAGACAAAAGCTCCCTTCCAGTTCAGCCCTCTTAACTACAAGGAAAAAACATGGGTATAAGATTTTTTTTGTATACTATGAAAGATGATGTTACGCCGAGTAAATAGATACCTAACATGTCACCCTATAAAATTGCGTACACTCGTGGAATGGCGCCAAACTTCAGTACTTAAAAATCTCCATAGGCGACGCTTACATTTTTTTTTACAGATTACAGGTCTAGAGTTACAGAGGAGGTCTGGTGCTAGAATTATTGCTCACGCTCTAACGATCCTGGCGTATGTAACCTGAGTGTATCTGGCTCAGATATTAGCCAGTGCCTCACCAGCCACTCACCTCACCGCACGTCCCTGTTATTAGGCCTTTTGTGTCTATGTAGAAACTTGTAGTAACAAAGCCTGGCATAAACCAAATGAGCCTTGCCCTACTAAGGAAGCAGATTAGAAAGTCCCACCTTGCTAGAGCTTTTTTTTAATGTGGCGTTGCAGTACCAGAGCCAAGCATATTCCTGTAACACCGTGCACTGTTACTGTAATGCAGATTTGTATTTGACCACTAGATGTCATTGTTTAACATTGCTATTCATCGCAGCATTACTGTAATACAGGAGTGTTAGCAGCAGAGTTTTTCCTTTCACTGAACCTGAAACTGAACTACAAAGTCCAGAAGCACTCACCCAAGGGCAGGAGCATATAAAAGTAAAATCCTAGAAACACACGGAGGGGAGTCGGGGAGAGACTTTGCGGGTGTAAAGAGGTGTGTGAGAGCCATTCCTCCTCCTGAGACTGGACCTGGTTAGAGCGGGAAGCCGCAACTGACACTAACGCCCCGTACACACAGTAGGATTTTCCAACAGAAAAAGTCAGATGGGAGCTTTTGGTCGGGAATTCCGACCGAAATAGATTGAAAGGGAAGTACTATGGGGCAGATTCACAGTTGAAAAACGCCGGCGTATCTACTGATACGCCGGCGTATTTTCAAATTTGCTGCGTCGTAGCATTGTTTTGAATCCTCAAAACAAGTTACGCCGGCTTTAGGCGCCGGCTTTAGGCTTCGATCCGACAGGCGTACGGCTTCGTACACCTTCGGATCGTAGGTGTAGGTGTAATACTTTGGCGCCCGCTGGGTGGAGTTTGCGTCGTTTTCCGCGTCGGGTATGCTAATTAGCTTTTTCCGGCGATTCACGAAGGTACGCGCGGTCGCCGCATTCTCTTACGTCGTCGTTAGTCGGCATTTCCCGGCGTATAGTTAAAGCTGGTATTTCGTGGCGTATAGATAGACCTGCCATGTTAAAGTATGGCCGTCGTTCCCGCGTCGAATTTTAAATTTTTTGCGTAAGTCGTCCGTGAATAGGAAAGGACGTAACTCACGTCTACATTCAAAAAATTACGTCGGTGCAACGTCATTTCGCGCAAAGCACGGCGGGAAATTTCAAAACGGACTATGCGCATTTCAATGGGCGCGGGGACGCGCTTCATTTAAATGAATCACACCCCCTACCCGCCCAATTTGAAATACGTGCCGAGAAATACACTACGCCGCCGTAACTTACAAAGGAAAATCTTTGAGAATTTCAAAATGCGCCAGGTAAGGTACGGTGGCGTAGCGTATCGCTGTTACGCTGCGCCTAGGCAATTCTACCTGAATCTGGCCCTATGTTCCTTTCTTTGCCCCTCTTCTCTTAAAGTGACTCTTGTTCTAAACCCCTCCCCCCTCCCATAACGTAAAGTGAACCTCCCCCAATTATTCGCTGAATATTAAGGAGAACTCTGCAAATCACTTAGTTGCCAAAAGGGGATTTATCCTGTTTCGTCACTTCTTAAAGGGATTGCATCTTTCACTGCGCACCAACGTAAGGGCCCCAACTAAGCCAGCAGAAGAATCGACTGTGTGTTGGGGATTTGATAAGCTTATTGTTATATAAGTTCTTTCAAGTTCAAGGACACTCTTCAGAAGAGACCTTTGCAAGTAGCACATGTGCCAGAGCCCTTTAAGTGTTGCAGTCTACCACTCAAAACTGTTCCCCAGATACTGCCCGCAGGATAAGTTAACCCCTACTAGGCAGAATTTCATAGCTAGTATAAGCCATCTAATGTCAAGCCATCTAAGGATGGAGTTTGCCGCCCAAGTTCAACTTTACTATTTAAAGCAGCGGTCTCAAACTGGCGACACCTCCAGCTGTTGCGGAACTACAAGTCCCATCATGCCTCTGCCTGGTGTGAGTCATGCTTGTAACTGTCAGCCTTGCTATGCCTTATGGGAATTGTAGTTTTGCAACAGCTGGAGGGCCACCGCATTCCTTTCTTTGCCCCTCTTCTCTTAACCATTTCAGCCCCGGAAGGATTCGGCTGCCAAATGACCAGGCCACTTTTTGCGACTGGGCACTGTGTCGCTTTAACTGACAATTGTGTGGTCGGCGACGTGGCTCCCAAACAAAATTGATGTCCTTTTTATTTCCCCACAAATAGAGCTTTCTTTTGGTGGTATTTGATCACCTCTGCGGTTTTAATTTTTTGCGCTATAAACAAAAATAGAGCGTCAATTTTGAAAAAAAAAAGCAATATTTTTTACTTTTTGCTATAATAAATATCCCCAAAAAATCTATAAAAAAACAAAACATTTTCACAGTTTAGGCCGATATGTATTCTTCTACATATTTTTGGTAAAAAACTAAATCGCAATAAGCGTTTATTGATTGGTTTGTGCAAAAGTTATAGCGTCTACAAAATAGGTGATAGTTTTATGGCATTTTTATTAATACTTTTTTTTTACTAGTCATGGGACCATTCACATTTACACAGCGATCAGTGCTATAAAAATGCACTGCTTACTGTGTAAATGACACTGGTAGGGAAGGGGTTAACCACTAGGGGGTGAGGACGGGGTTCGGTGTGTCCTAGGGAGTGCTTCTAACTGTTAGGGGGAGGAGCTGTATAAATGTGACTGGCGGGGAAGGGGTTAACCACTAGGGGGTGAGAAAGGGGTTAAGTGTGTCCTAGGGAGTGATTCTAACTGTGTGGGGGCTGGGCTTACTGTGACACGACACTGATCCCTGCTCCCAAAGAGAGGGAACAGTTGATCAGCGTCCTGTCAGTAGGCAGAACAGGGAGATGCCTTGTTTACTCTGGCATCTCTCCGTTCTTCAGCTCTCTTGACACGATCGCGGGACACCGGTGGACATTGAGTCCACGAGTCCCGCGGGCACGGTCACGGTGCTCGCAGAAAGGGGCATGTGCGCGCCCTCATGGCATGAACTTCAAGGTAACGTAAATATACGTTACTTTGGGCAGCCGTGCCATTCTGCTGACGTAAATGTACAGGCGGCGGTTGGCAAGTGGTTAAAGTGACCCAACCTCCAGATCGTAAAGTGAACCTCTCTTAATTATTCACTGCATATTAAGAATATCTCGGTACATCACGTTGTTGCCAAAAATGGATTTATCCTGTTTCTTCACTTCCTAAAGGGATTGCACCTTTCACTGTGCACCAACTTAGGGGCCCCATCTAAGCCGGCAGAAGAACCGACTGCACAGACTATTTTTGTGTTGGGGATTTGACAAGCTTCCCAAAGTGTAAACCTAGACCCTTCTGACTGAGGACCTACCTGAGGATCCCATTTGGAGATTATCCCCCAGTCTGAGGCCTATTATTTATATTCTCAGTCCTGCAGGACGGCTTCTGCAGGGCTGAGGATATCCTGTTTCTTCACTTCTTAAAGCGATTGCACCTTTCACTGCGCACCAACTTAGGGGCCCCAACTAAGCCAGCAGAAAAATCGACTGTGTGTTGGGGATTTGACAAGCTTTCCAATGTGTGAACCTAGACCCTTCTGACTGAGGACCTACCTGAGGATCCCATTTGAAGATTATCTCCCAGTCTGAGGACAATTGTTTATATCCTCAGTCCTGCAGGACGGCTCCTGCAGGGCTGAGGATATCCTGTTTCTTCACTTCTTAAAGGGATTGCACCTTTCACTGCGCACCAACTTAGGGGCCCCAACTAAGCCAGCAGAAGAATCGACTGTGTGTTGGGGATTTGACAAGCTTCCCAATGTGTGAACCTAGACCCTTCTGACTGAGGACCTACCTGAGGATCCCATTTGGAGATTATCTCCCAGTCTGAGGACAATTGTTTATATCCTCAGTCCTGCAGGACGGCTTCTGCAGGGCTGAGGATATCCTGTTTCTTCACTTCTTAAAGCGATTGCACCTTTCACTGCGCACCAACTTAGGGGCCCCAACTAAGCTAGCAGAAGAATCGACTGTGTGTTGGGGATTTGACAAGCATAGAACGTGAACATAGACTCTTCTGACTGAAGACCTACAAGGAAAATAGCCTTAGTTAAGCCTTTGTATCCTATTTGGAGATTATATCCCAGTCTGAGGACTATTGTTTATATCCTCAGCCCTGCAGGACGGCTCGTGCAGGGCTGGGGATATCCTGTTTCTTCACTTTTTAAAGCGATTGCACCTTTCACTGCGCACCAACTTAGGGGCCCCAACTAAGCTAGCAGAAGAAACACCCCTACATCAGAGTTCCCCTTTACATCAGAGTACACAGCATCCGCCCTTAAAAACAAAGTGTTCAGGTTTGGCTTGATGAAAAAGGTGGCAACCCTTACGGGGGTGAGCGCTACAATCCAACCGGGCCCTACCCTACCCACTATGTAGGTTCAGTATCAGCCTCACCAGATTTATCCCCGGATTGCAGTGGCATGGAGGGGGGGGGGGCATTTTGGGGGGGGGAGGGAATCATTACTGTGCTCCTCCAAGTGTGTTGTATTGCCCCCCCCCCCCACCCAGGGACTCCTGCAGTCCAACCTGTTACCCATGATGGCTGGGTGTCTGGAACAGTACCTGGTTCTGGGGAGAGCCCTGCTCTGATAGATTATCATGGAGGCCATGGAGAGGTGAGCACAATCAACCGATCTACACTGTTCATGTAGGGGGGGGGGGGTGTGAGTAGTGCAGTAATCAGGTAGGTCAGTGTAGTGGTCAGTGTAGAAATCAGGTAGGTCAGTGTAGTGGTCAGTATATGAATCGGGTAGGTCAGTGTAGTGGTCAGTTTAGGAATCAGGTAGGTCAGTGTAGTGGTCAGTATAGGAATCAGGTAGGTCAGTGTAGGAATCAGGTAAGTCAGTGTAGTGGTCAGTATAGGAATCAGGTAGGTCTGTGTAGTGGTCAGTGTAGGAATCAGGTAGGTCAGTGTAGGAATCAGGTAGGTCAGTGTAGGTATCAGGTAGGTCAGTATAGTGGTCAGTGTAGGAATCAGGTAGGTTAGTGTAGTGGTCAGTATAGGAAACAGGTAGGCCAGTGTAGTGGTCAGTATAGGAATCAGGTAGGTCAGTGTAGTGGTCAGTATAGGAATCAGGTAGGTCAGTGTAGTGGTCAGTGTAGGAATCAGGCAGGTCAGTGTAGGAATCATGTAGGTCAGTGTTAGTGGTCTGTGTAGGAATCAGGTAGGTCAGTGTTAGTGGTCAGTGTAGGAATCAGGTAGGTCAGTGTAGTGGTCAGTATAGGAATCAGGTAAGTCAGTGTAGTGGTCAGTGTAGGAATCAGGAAGGTCAGTATAGGAATCAGGTAGGTCAGTGTAGTGGTCAGTGTAGGAATCAGGTAGGTCAGTGTAGTGGTCAGTGTAGGAATCATGTAGGTCAGTGTAGTGGTCAGTGTTGGAAATAGGTAGGTAGGTATAGTGGTCAGTACAGGAATCAGGTAGGTCAGTGTAGGAATCAGGTTGGTCGGGACCTTATCCTAAGGCCTGGTAGCAATGTATAAAAGCCTCACCTTGCAAGAGCCTTTTTAGTGAGCTCTTATGCCTTGTCTTTCTATCCAGAGCCTTGTAGTAAAGGAACCCGGCATGAATCAAATAAGACCTGTATGGAAAAGGCCTGCTAGGTAAATGAAGCTTTCTTCCCATTCTAGAGCCTAGGAGTGAACTATAAAGCCTCGTCCTACTAAGGCCTGGTAGGTAAATAAAGCTTTCTTCTCATTCTAGAGCCTAGGAGCGAACTATAAAGCCTTGTCCTACTAAGGCCTGCTAGGTAAATAAAGCTTTCTTCTCATTCTAGAGCCTAGGAGGGAACTATAAAGCCTCGTCCTACTAAGGCCTGGTAGGTAAATAAAGCTTTCTTCTCATTCTAGAGCCTAGGAGGGAACTATAAAGCCTTGTCCTACTAAGGCCTGCTAGGTAAATAAAGCTTTCTTCTCATTCTAGAGCCTAGGAGGGAACTATAAAGCCTTGTCCTACTAAGGCCTGGTAGGTAAATAAAGCTTTCTTCCCATTCTAGAGCCTAGGAGTGAACTATAAAGCCTCGTCCTACTAAGGCCTGCTAGGTAAATAAAGCTTTCTTCTCATTCTAGAGCCTAGGAGTGAACTATAAAGCCTTGTCCTACTAAGGCCTGGTAGGTAATTGAAGCTTTCTTCCCATTCTAGAGCCTAAGAGGGAACTATAAAGCCTTGTCCTACTAAGGCCTGGTAGGTAAATAAAGCGTTCTTCTCATTCTAGAGCCTAGGAGGGAACTATAAAGCCTTGTCCTACTAAGGCCTGGTAGGTAAATAAAGCGTTCTTCTCATTCTAGAGCCTAGGAGGGAACTATAAAGCCTTGTCCTACTAAGGCCTGCTAGGTAAATAAAGCTTTCTTCTCATTCTAGAGCCTAGGAGTGAACTATAAAGCCTTGTCCTACTAAGGCCTGGTAGGTAAATAAAGCTTTCTTCTCATTCTAGAGCCTAGGAGTGAACTATAAAGCCTTGTCCTACAAAGGCCTGGTAAGTAAATAAAGCTTTCTTCTCATTCTAGAGCCTAGGAGGGAACTATAAAGCCTTGTCCTACTAAGGCCTGCTAGGTAAATAAAGCTTTCTTCTCATTCTAGAGCCTAGGAGTGAACTATAAAGCCTTGTCCTACCAAGGCCTGGTAGGTAAATAAAGTTTGCTTGTCATTCTAGAGCCTAGGAGTGAACTATAAAGCCTTGTCCTACTAAGGCCTGGTAGGTAAATAAAGCATTCTTCTCATTCTAGAGCCTAGGAGGGAACTATAAAGCCTTGTCCTACAAAGGCCTGGTAGGTAAATAAAGCTTTCTTCTCATTCTAGAGCCTAGGAGGGAACTATAAAGCCTTGTCCTACTAAGGCCTGGTAGGTAAATAAAGCTTTCTTCTCATTCTAGAGCCTAGGAGTGAACTATAAAGCCTTGTCCTACTAAGGCCTGGTAGGTAAATAAAGCTTTCTTCCCATTCTAGAGCCTAGGAGTGAACTATAGAGCCTTGTCCTACTAAGGCCTGGTAGGTAAATAAAGCTTTCTTCCCATTCTAGAGCCTAGGAGTGAACTATAAAGTCTTGTCTTACTAAGGCCTGGTAGGTAAATAAAGCTTTCTTCTCATTCTAGAGCCTAGGAGGGAACTATAAAGCCTTGTCCTACTAAGGCCTGGTAGAAATGTATAAAAGTCTACACTTCTGCAAGAGCCTTTATAATAAGCGATTAGGCCTAATCTTTCTCTCCGGGGCCCTGTAGTAGTAGAGTCTTTCATTGAAAGTCTAATAGTTCATTTAACCAGGGCCGGCCTTAGGTGTTCAGGCGCCCTGTGCAAGCTAATCCTGTGGCGCCCCCTCCCCCAAATGGCCCCTGTAAATTAAAGTATAGGGTGGTATTGGGCCGGCTGGGGCGATATAGCGCAGGTTGGGGTAATATAAGGCAGGTTGCAGTGGTATAGGGTAGGTTGGGGTGATATAGGGCAGTTTGCAGTGGTATAGGGCAGGTTGGGTGACAAAGGGCAGGCTGGGTGGCAAAGGGCAGGCTGAGGTGGCATAGGGCAGGCTGAGGTGGCATAGGGCAGGCTGAGGTGGCATAGGGCATGTTAGGGTGGCATAGGGCAGACTGATGTAGCATAGGGCAGGTTTCAGTGCCATTGAGCAGGCTGAGGGGGCAGAGGGCAGGTTGCGGTGGCAAAGGGCAGGCTGCAGTGGCAGAGGGCAGGCTGAGGTGGCATAGGGCATGTTAGGGTAGCACAGGGCAGACTGATGTAGCATAGGGCAGGTTTCAGTGCCATTGAGCAGGCTGAGGGGGCAGAGGGCAGGTTGCGGTGGCAGAGGGCAGGTTGCGGTGGCAGAGGGCAGGCTGCGGTGGCAGAGGGCCAGGTCAGGACTCTATGTAGGCACATGTGAAGCAGTACAGTAACTAACTTACAGTATGCCTGGAGATGCTGCTGTGCCCTCGTTTCTTTATCCTTCAGCTGTGGGATCAGCCAGAGTGAGAGAGAGAGACACTAACTGCGGAGAGAGACACTAACAAGGGGGAGGAGGAGGGAGGGGAGCACTGTGGCGCTTGAGCGCCCCCACCTCTGTGGCGCCTGGGTGAACTGCACCCTGTGTAGGATAGGCCCTGATGTGAGTGCGAGCTGTGGTGGCCGCACGGCGCCCCTGTTGCCCATGGCGCCCTGTGCGGCCGCACAGCTCGCAAACCCCAAAGGCCAGCCCTGCATTTAACCCTCGTCATCCATCTGCACCCCGCTTAATAAAGCCTCGGCCTGGTAGCAAATTATGAAGCCTCCCCTATGCTAGAGCCTTTTTTTTTAATGAGCCATTAAGTGTTTCCTTCCCTCTCTGGAGCCTTGTAGTAACAGAGCCTGACATAAAAAGACGAACCCTGGTAGTTAATTAAAGCCTTGTCCTACTAAGGCTTGCTAGGTAAATAAAGCTTTCTTCTCATTCTAGAGCCTAGGAGGGAACTATAAAGCCTTGTCCTACTAAGGCCTGCTAGGTAAATAAAGCTTTCCTCTCATTCTAGAGCCTAGGAGGGAACTATAAAGCCTTGTCCTACTAAGGCCTGGTAGGTAAATAAAGCTTTCTTCTCATTCTAGAGCCTAGGAGGTAACTATAAAGCCTTGTCCTACTAAGGCCTGGTAGGTAAATAAAGCTTTCCTCTCATTCTAGAGCCTAGGAGTGAACTATAAAGCCTTGTCCTACTAAGGCCTGCTAGGTAAATAAAGCTTTCTTCTCATTCTAGAGCCTAGGAGGTAACTATAAAGCCTTGTCCTACTAAGGCCTGGTAGGTAAATAAAGCTTTCCTCTCATTCTAGAGCCTAGGAGTGAACTATAAAGCCTTGTCCTACTAAGGCCTGCTAGGTAAATAAAGCTTTCTTCTCATTCTAGAGCCTAGGAGTGAACTATAAAGCCTTGTCCTACTAAGGCCTGGTAGGTAAATAAAGCTTTCTTCTCATTCTAGAGCCTAGGAGTGAACTATAAAGCCTTGTCCTACTAAGGCCTGGTAGAAATGTATAAAAGTCTACACTTCTGCAAGAGCCTTTATAATAAGCGATTAGGCCTAATCTTTCTCTCCGGAGCCCTGTAGTAGTAGAGTCTTTCATTGAAAGTCTAATAGTTCATTTAACCAGGGCCGGCCTTAGGTGTTCAGGCACCCTGTGCGAGCTAATCCTGTGGCGCCCCCCCCCCCCAAATGGCCCCTGTAATTTAAAGTGTATGGTGGTATTGGGCCGGCTGGGGCGATATAGCGCAGGTTGGGGTAATATAAGGCAGGTTGCAGTGGTATAGGGTAGGTTGGGGTGATATAGGGCAGTTTGCAGTGGTATAGGGCAGGTTGGGTGGCAAAGGGCAGGCTGGGTGGCAAAGGGCAGGCTGGGTGGCAAAGGGCAGGCTGAGGTGGCATAGGGCAGGCTGAGGTGGCATAGGGCAGGCTGAGGTGGCATAGGGCAGACTGATGTAGCATAGGGCAGGTTTCAGTGCCATTGAGCAGGCTGAGGGGGCAGAGGGCAGGTTGCGGTGGCAGAGGGCAGGTTGTGGTGGCAGAGGGCAGGCTGCGGTGGCAGAGGGCCAGGTCAGGACTCTATGTAGGCACATGTGAAGCAGTGCAGTAACTAACTTACAGTATGCCTGGAGATGCTGCTGTGCCCTCGTTTCTTTCTCCTTCAGCTGTGGGATCAGCCAGAGAGAGAGAGAGAGAGAGAGACACTAACTGCAGAGAGAGACACTAACAAGGGGGAGGAGGAGGGAGGGGAGCACTGTGGCGCTTGAGCGCCCCCACCTCTGTGGCGCCTGGGTGAACTGCACCCCCTGTAGGATAGGCCCTGATGTGAGTCACATTCTGCGAGCTGTGGTGGCCGCACGGCGCCCCTGTTGCCCATGGCGCCCTGTGCGGCCGCACAGCTCGCACACCCCAAAGGCCAGCCCTGCATTTAACCCTCGTCATCCATCTACACCCCGCTTAATAAAGCCTCGGTCTGGTAGCAAATTATGAAGCCTCTCCTATGCTAGAGCCTTTTTTTTAATGAGCCATTAAGTGTTTCCTTCCCTCTCTGGAGCCTTGTAGTAACAGAGCCTGACATAAAAAGACGAACCCTGGTAGTTAATTAAAGCCTTGTCCTACTAAGGCCTGCTAGGTAAATAAAGCTTTCCTCTCATTCTAGAGCCTAGGAGTGAACTATAAAGCCGTGTCCTACTAAGGCCTGGTAGGTAAATAAAGCTTTCTTCTCATTCTAGAGCCTAGAGGTGAACTATAAAGCCTTGTCCTACTAAGGCCTGCTAGGTAAATAAAGCTTTTTTCTCATTCTAGAGCCTAGGAGTGAACTATGAAGCCTTGTCCTACTAAGGCCTGGTAGGTAAATGAAGCTTTCTTCTCATTCTAGAGCCTAGGAGCGAACTATAAAGCCTTGTCCTACTAAGGCCTGGTAGGTAAATAAAGCTTTCTTCTCATTCTAGAGCCTAGGAGTGAACTATAGAGCCTTGTCCTACTAAGGCCTGGTAGGTAAATAAAGCTTTCTTCTCATTCTAGAGCCTAGGAGTGAACTATAAAGCCTTGTCCTACTAAGGCCTGGTAGGTAAATAAAGTTTGCTTGTCATTCTAGAGCCTAGGAGTGAACTATAAAGCCTTGTCCTACTAAGGCCTGGTAGGTAAATAAAGCTTTATTCTCATGCTAGAGCCTAGGAGGGAACTATAAAGCCTTGTCTTACTAAGGCCTGGTAGAAATTTATAAAAGTCTACACTTCTGCAAGAACCTTTATAATAAGCGATTAGGCCTAATCTTTCTCTCCGGGGCCCTGTAGTAGTAGTAGAGTCTTTCATTGAAAGTCTAATAGTTCAGGGCCGGCCTTAGGTGTTCAGGCGCCCTGTGCGAGCTAATCCTGTGGCGCCCCCCCCCCCCCAAATGGCCCCTGTAAATTAAAGTATAGGGTGGTATTGGGCCGGCTGGGGCGATATAGCGCAGGTTGGGGTAATATAATGCAGGTTGCAGTGGTATAGGGTAGGTTGGGGTGATATAGGGCAGTTTGCAGTGGTATAGGGCAGGTTGGGTGGCAAAGGGCAGGCTGGGTGGCAAAGGGCAGGCTGAGGTGGCATAGGGCAGGCTGGGTGGCAAAGGGCAGGCTGAGGTGGCATAGGGCAGGCTGAGGTGGCATAGGGCAGGCTGAGGTGGCATAGGGCATGTTAGGGTCGCATAGGGCAGGCTGGGTGGCAAAGGGCAGGCTGAGGTGGCATAGGGCAGGCTGAGGTGGCATAGGGCAGGCTGAGGTGACATAGGGCAGGTTGGGTGGCAAAGGGTAGGCTGGGTGGCAAAGGGCAGGCTGAGGTGGCATAGGGCAGGCTGAGGTGTCATAGGGCATGTTAGGGTGGCATAGGGCAGGCTGGGTGGCAAAGGGCAGGCTGAAGTGGCATAGGGCAGGCCAAGGTGGCAAAGGGCAGGCTGGGTGGCAAAGGGCAGGCTGAGGTGGCATAGGGCAGGCTGAGGTGGCATAGGGCAGGCTGAGGTGGCATAGGGCATGTTAGGGTGGCATAGGGCAGACTGATGTAGCATAGGGCAGGTTTCAGTGCCATTGAGCAGGCTGAGGGGGCAGAGGGCAGGTTGCGGTGGCAGAGGGCAGGTTGCGGTGGCAGAGGGCAGGCTGCGGTGGCAGAGGGCCAGGTCAGGACTCTATGTAGGCACATGTGAAGCAGTGCAGTAACTAACTTACAGTATGCCTGGAGATGCTGCTGTGCCCTCGTTTCCTTCTCCTTCAGCTGTGGGATCAGCCAGAGTGAGAGAGAGAGACACTAACTGTGGAGAGAGACACTAACAAGGGGGAGGAGGAGGGAGGGGAGCACTGTGGCACTTGAGCGCCCCCACCTCTGTGGCGCCTGGGTGAACTGCACCCCGTGTAGGATAGGCCCTGATGTGAGTGCGAGCTGTGGTGGCCGCACGGCGCCCCTGTTGCCCATGGCGCACTGTGCGGCCGCACAGCTCGCACACCCCAAAGGCCAGCCCTGCATTTAACCCTCGTCATCCATCTACACCCCGCTTTATAAAGCCTCGGCCTGGTAGCAAATTATGAAGCCTCCCCTATGCTAGAGCCTTTTTTTTAATGAGCTATTAAGTGTTTCCTTCCCTCTCTGGAGCCTTGTAGTAACAGAGCCTGACATAAAAAGACGAACCCTGGTAGTTAATTAAAGCCTTGTCCTACTAAGGTAAATAAAGCTTTCTTCTCATTCTAGAGCCTAGGAGGGAACTATAAAGCCTTGTCCTACTAAGGCCTGGTAGAAATTTATAAAAGTCTACACTTCTGCAAGAGCCTTTATAATAAGCGATTAGGCCTAATCTTTCTCTCCGGGGCCCTGTAGTAGTAGAGTCTTTCATTGAAAGTCTAATAGTTCATTTAACCAGGGCCGGCCTTAGGTGTTCAGGCGCCCTGTGCAAGCTAATCCTGTGGCGCCCCCCCCCCAAATGGCCCCTGTAAATTAAATATAGGGTGGTATTGGGCCGGCTGGGGCGATATAGCGCAGGTTGGGGTAATATAAGGCAGGTTGCAGTGGTATAGGGTAAGTTGGGGTGATATAGGGCAGTTTGCAGTGGTATAGGGCAGGTTGGGTGGCAAAGGGCAGGCTGGGTGGCAAAGGGCAGGCTGAGGTGGCATAGGGCAGGCTGAAGTGGCATAGGGCATGTTAGGCCCCGTACACACGGCCTGAGGAACTCGACGTGCTTGGCACGTCGAGTTCCTCGTCGAGTTTTGGGATGAAGCCGCCGAGGAGCTCGGCGGCCCGCCTTCTCCCATAGAACAACGAGAAAATAGAGAACATGTTCTCTATTTTCTCGTCGAGCTCCTCGGCGGCTCCATCGAGCCAAAACTGTACAGACGACAGAGTTTCTCGGCAGAATCCGGGTTTTGACCGAGTTTCTCGGTGAATTCTGCCGAGAAACTCTGTCGTGTGTACGGGGCCTAAGGGTGGCATAGGGCAGACTGATGTAGCATAGGGCAGGTTTCAGTGCCATTGAGCAGGCTGAGAGGGCAGGTTGCGGTGGCAGAGGGCAGGTTGCGGTGGCAGAGGGCAGGCTGCGGTGGCAGAGGGCAGGCTGCGGTGGCAGAGGGCCAGGTCAGGACTCTATGTAGGCACATGTGAAGCAGTGCAGTAACTAACTTACAGTATGCCTGGAGATGCTGCTGTGCCCTCGTTTCTTTATCCTTCAGCTGTGGGATCAGCCAGAGTGAGAGAGAGAGACACTAACTGCGGAGAGAGACACTAACAAGGGGGAGGAGGAGGGAGGGGAGCACTGTGGCGCTTGAGCGCCCCCACCTCTGTGGCGCCTGGGTGAACTGCACCCCGTGTAGGATAGGCCCTGATGTGAGTCACATTCTGCGAGCTGTGGTGGCCGCACGGCGCCCCTGTTGCCCATGGCGCACTGTGCGGCCGCACAGCTCGCACACCCCAAAGGCCAGCCCTGCATTTAACCCTCGTCATCCATCTACACCCCGCTTCATAAAGCCTCGGCCTGGTAGCAAATTATGAAGCCTCCCCTATGCTAGAGCCTTTTTTTTTAATGAGCCATTAAGTGTTTCCTTCCCTCTCTGGAGCCTTGTAGTAACAGAGCCTGACATAAAAAGACGAACCCTGGTAGTTAATTAAAGCCTTGTCCTACTAAGGCCTGCTAGGTAAATAAAGCTTTCCTCTCATTCTAGAGCCTAGGAGTGAACTATAAAGCCTTGTCCTACTAAGGCCTGCTAGGTAAATAAAGCTTTCCTCTCATTCTAGAGCCTAGGAGGGAACTATAAAGCCTTGTCCTACTAAGGCCTGGTAGGTAAATAAAGCTTTCTTGTCATTCTAGAGCAGGGATATGCAATTAGCGGACCTCCAGATGTTGCAAAACTACAATTCCCATCATGCCTCTGCCTTTGGGTGTCATGCTTGTGGCTGTCAGAGTCTTGCTATGCCTCATGGGACTTGTAGTTCTGCAACAGCTGGAGGTCCGCTAATTGCATATCCCTGTTCTAGAGCCTAGGAGTGAACTATAAGCCTTGTCCTACTAAGGCCTTCTAGGTAAATAAAGCTTTCTTCTCAGTCTAGAGCCTAGGAGTGAACTATAAAGCCTTGTCCTACTAAGGCCGGGTAGGTAAATAAAGCTTTCTTCTCATTCTAGAGCCTAGGAGGGAACTATAAAGCCTTGTCCTACTAAGGCCTGGTAAGTAAATAAAGCGTTCTTCTCATTCTAGAGCCTAGGAGTGAACTATAAAGCCTCATCCTACTAAGGCCTGGTAGGTAAATAAAGCTTTCTTCTCATTCTAGAGCCTAGGAGGGAACTATAAAGCCTTGCCCTACTAAGGCCTGGTAGGTAAATAAAGCTTTCTTCTCATTCTAGAGCCTAGGAGTGAACTATAAAGCCTTGTCCTACTAAGGCCGGGTAGGTAAATAAAGCTTTCTTCTCATTCTAGAGCCTAGGAGGGAACTATAAAGCCTTGTCCTACTAAGGCCGGGTAGGTAAATAAAGCTTTCTTCTCATTCTAGAGCCTAGGAGTGAACTATAAAGCCTTGGCCTACAAAGGCCTGGTAGGTAAATAAAGCTTTCTTCCCATTCTAGAGCCTAGGAGGGAACTATAAAGCCTTGTCCTACTAAGGCCTGGTAAGTAAATAAAGCGTTCTTCTCATTCTAGAGCCTAGGAGTGAACTATAAAGCCTCATCCTACTAAGGCCTGGTAGGTAAATAAAGCTTTCTTCTCATTCTAGAGCCTAGGAGGGAACTATAAAGCCTTGCCCTACTAAGGCCTGGTAGGTAAATAAAGCTTTCTTCTCATTCTAGAGCCTAGGAGTGAACTATAAAGCCTTGTCCTACTAAGGCCGGGTAGGTAAATAAAGCTTTCTTCTCATTCTAGAGCCTAGGAGGGAACTATAAAGCCTTGTCCTACTAAGGCCGGGTAGGTAAATAAAGCTTTCTTCTCATTCTAGAGCCTAGGAGTGAACTATAAAGCCTTGGCCTACAAAGGCCTGGTAGGTAAATAAAGCTTTCTTCCCATTCTAGAGCCTAGGAGGGAACTATAAAGCCTTGTCCTACTAAGGCCTGGTAAGTAAATAAAGCGTTCTTCTCATTCTAGAGCCTAGGAGTGAACTATAAAGCCTCATCCTACTAAGGCCTGGTAGGTAAATAAAGCTTTCTTCTCATTCTAGAGCCTAGGAGGGAACTATAAAGCCTTGCCCTACTAAGGCCTGGTAGGTAAATAAAGCTTTCTTCTCATTCTAGAGCCTAGGAGGGAACTATAAAGCCTTGTCCTACTAAGGCCTGGTAGGTAAATAAAGCTTTCTTCTCATTCTAGAGCCTAGGAGGGAACTATAAAGCCTTGTCCTACTAAGGCCTGGTAGAAATTTATAAAAGTCTACACTTTTGCAAGAGCCTTTCTAATAAGCTATTAGGCCTAATCTTTCTCTCCGGAGCCCTGTAGTAGTAGAGTCTTTCATTGAAAGTCTAATAGTTCATTTAACCCTTGTCATCCATCTACACCCCGCTTCATAAAGCCTCGGCCTGGTAGCAAATTATGAAGCCTCTCCTATGCTAGAGCCTTTTTTTTTTAATGAGCTATTAAGTGTTTCCTTCCCTCTCTGGAGCCTTGTAGTAACAGAGCCTGACATAAAAAGACGAACCCTGGTAGTTAATTAAAGCCTTGTCCTTCTACAAGCCTGCCAGTGAACCATGAAACCTTGCCCCTACGGAGGCCTTATGCTCCCAGAGCCTTCCATTAAACATAAAGCTTTGCCCTACCTGGCGATAAATTATAAAGCTTTGTCCTCTTGGATCCTGCCAAAAAAAAAAAAAACATAAAGCCTCGGCCTCCTAAAACTTGGTAGTAAATTAACGCCTTGTCCTCCCGGAGCCTCTGCCAGTGACCCATTAAGGCTCGTCTTCTTCCAGCGTCGTGGCGAACCATTAATCTTGTCCTGTTAGAGGACTTACAGGAAGACGTAGAGTAGAGCTTTGATGAAAGCCTTTATCTCCTGGCCTGACTAAGCTTCTTTTTTCTTTTTTTTGTTCATCTATTAGCCCCTGGCCTGATACGGCCTGTGAGTAATCTATTAAGTCATGCCCCGTTAGATTGTTTCCTATCCGGCTATTACGTATTGTTTTGCCAGAGCTCTATTATCTCCCGTGGCGGAAGCACAATGGATTGTGGGGATCGCGATTTCCCAGAGCCATCATTACCCTGGCGTTGTTACTATATATAGAACCGTGGTTACTATAAGAGCATTCTATGCTCAAGAACTACAAGTCCCAGCAAGCCGACCATCCTGGCAAAGCTGGGGGGCTGCGTGGCTCAAAGTAGTGAAGGTAGATGATCGGCATGACAGCTAGACCACTAACCTTTTCATGTCCGCAATGGCAGTCCACATAATCCTATTATGACAAGTCATTGGCTTTGGTCTTCATACTTGCGTCCAGGGGCGTGCCTAGAGCATTTGGCACCCGGGGCGGATCCAATATCTGGCACCCCCCCCACGTTAAAATGTAAAAACACCCCACTGTGCCCCCTGCATACCTCTGCATCCTTCAATATCTTTTTGTTACTACTGTGTACCCCTCTCCACAACTGCACCTCTGGACCACTTTACATTACACAGCACCCTGCATCACTAGACCCCTTTATATTACACAGCACCCTGCATCACTGGACCCCTTTATATTACACAGCCCCCTGCATCACTAGACCCCTTTATATTACACAGCCCCCTGCATCACTAGACCCCTTTATATTACACAGCACCCTGCATCACTGGACCCCTTTATATTACACAGCCCCCTGCATCACTAGACCCCTTTATATTACACAGCCCCCTGCATCACTAGACCCCTTTATATTACACAGCCCCCTGCATCAAATGGACCCCTTTATATTACACAGCCCCCTGCATCACTAGACCCCTTTATATTACACAGCCCCCTGCATCACTGGACCCCTTTATATTACACAGCCCCCTGCATCACTAGACCCCTTTATATTACACAGCCCCCTGCATCACTGGACCCCTTTAAAATTACACAGTACCCTGCATCACTGGACCCCTTTAAAATTACACAGCACCCTGCATCACTGGACCCCTTTACATCTTACAGCCCCCTTCACCTCTGGACCCTTTTACATTACACAGCACCCTGCACCTCTTTACATTACACAGCCCCTGCACCACTGGACCCCTTTACATCACATAGCCCCCTGCACCTCTGGACCCCTTTACATTACACAGCACCCTGCACCTCTGAACCCCTTTACATTACTCAGCACCCTGCATCACTGGACCCCTTTACATTACACAGCACCCTGCATCACTGGACCCCTTTACATTACACAGCACCCTGCATCACTGGACCCCTTTACATCTCATAGCATCCTGCATCTCTGGACCCTTTTACATTGCACAGCACCCTGCATCACTGCACCCCTTTTACATTACACAGCCGCCTGCACCTCTGCACCCCTTTACATCACATAGCCCCCTGCACCTCTGGACCCTTTTACACTACACAGCCCTCTGCACCCCTTTACATTACACAGCACCCTGCATCACTGCACCCCTTTTACATTACACAGCCACCTTTTTAAATCGGGATGGTGTCACCCCTCTAGCGGGTGTCACCCGGGGCGGACCGCACCCCCCGCACCCCCCTAGGAACGCCTCTGCTTGTGTCCCATTGGCTGCCTTGTGGCCCTTGTCACTAGGGTGACCACATTTCCAAACTACCATTCAGGGACACCCCTCCTTCCCAAAAATCAGCATGAGGTGTAACGAATCACTGCACAGTGATTGGACACAAGAGGCGGGATTTATGATTTCTCCAATCACAAGCAGGGGGCGGGGATTGTGCCCCTCCAGGCATTCCCGGCCAGGGCAAGTACTGTCGGTGAGTAGAGCGGTGATGTGGCGGCCTTTTTTGGGGGCATCAGATTGGCCTGGGGGGTAGCTGTGTCGGTTTCATTCCGGGACACTGTATTGTCCTGGAATGAAAGTGCCGGGGACAGACCTGCAAAATGCGGGACTGTCCACGGGCAATCCGGGACACAAGGTCACCCTACTTGTCACATTGATAAAATCATGGGCCCTGGGCAGAAAGCTCCAGTCTGGTGCATTCTGTCGGATCACTCAACCTCTTTACATCACCTCCTGGTGGCCATTTAAGTAGACTTTAATGCCCAGGGGCCCTGGGCTTAGAAAGCTTATTTTATTTATCTTGGGTCTTTGACCTTCATATTGTGCCCTGTGACCTTTGTCACATTATTACGTTCATAGACCCTGGGCAGCGGGCTTCTGCCTGGTGCATTCTGTCCGATCACTCAATCCCTTAGCGCCATCACCTGGTGGACCTTTAAGTAAACTTTATTTCCCAGGTGGCCTTTTAAGTAGACTTAAATAGGTAGATTCAGTAAGGGCTCTTTCACACGTCCCTTCAGTTTCTTTCGTCCGCTCCGTCGGCTCAGCGGGGATCCCCGCTGAGCTGTCGGCGGATAGGGCGGTCCCCGCACACAGTGCAGGGACCGCCCTGTCTGAGCTCCGCTCTGCCCTATGGGGAACCGGATGCAGACAGACCGTCTGTCCGTCTGCATCAGTTCCGTTCCGCCGGACGGAAGAAAAATAGGGTTTTCTTCCGTCCGAAAACCGGATCCCGACGGACGCGGACGCTAGCGGATGCGTTCCCATAGGGATTCATTACAAGTCCGTTAACGGACTTGTAATGAACGGACAGGCGGATGTAATGAACGGACAGAGCTCTGGCAAAACAATACGTAATAGCCGGACGTCTGAAAGGGGCCTAAGAGTTAGGCCGGCTTATCAGTAGATAAGCCGACCTAACTCAGAATCTACGCCGACTAATGTTTAAGCGTATGCTCAAACAGAGATACGCTTAAACATATCTAAGATAAGACGGCTTGCGCCGTCCTATCTTAGGTTGCAATTTTTCGGATGGCCGCTAGGTGGCGCTTCCATTGCGGTCGGCGTAGAATATGTAAATGAGTTGATACGCCGATTCATGAACGTACGCCCGGCCGCCGCAGTCGATTTACGCCGTTTCCGTAAGGCATTAGCAGGCCTAACGTTATTCCATCTATTAGGTGGAATAACAATGTTAAAGTATGGCCGCCATTCCCGCCGCGAGATTCAAATTTTTTACGTCGTTTGCGTAAGTCGTCCGCAAATCGGGATTTACGTCGTTTACGTCCACGTCGAAATCAATAGGCCAGTGCGGCGTACTTAGCCGCAATGCACACTGGGAAATGTAGGCGCCCGGCGCATGCACAGTAAAAAAAAAACTTCAAAAACGTGAGGTCAAGCCTCATTACTATAAAACACGCCCCTCTCCAACACATTTGAATCAGGCGCCCTTACGCCCGCCGCATTTACGCTACGCCGCCCTAAGTAAGGAGGCAAGTACTTTGAGAATACAGTACTTGTCTCTCTTACTTAAGGCGGCGTAGTGTAAACACGCTAGGCTATGCCGCCTTAGATTTGCGCGCCCCTACCTGAATCTACCTAATAGGCTTCATTCATTTATCTTGGGTCTTTGGCCATGGCTTTTTGTACTTGCGTCCAATTGGCTGCCCTGTGACTCAGGCTCCTACCTGGTGCATTCTGTCTGATCAGTCAACCCCTTACCTTCACCTACTGGTGGACCTTTAAGAAGACTTTAATGCTGTAGACTTTAAGGGCTTCTTTCATTTATCTTCGGTCTTTGGCCTTGACCTTCATAGTTGTGTCCCATTGGCTGCCATGTGCATGTCATATTAATACGTTCATGGGCCCTTGCAGAAGGCTCCAACCTCTTAACGCTACCTCCTAGTGGCACTTTAGGTAGACTTCATTGCCGAGGCTTCTGTCTGGTGCATTCTAACTAACCACTTGAACTCTCAACGCCACCTTCCAGTGCTCCTTAAAATAGACTTTCTTGCCTGGGGTCCTTTAAGTAGACATAAAGGGCTCCTTTAATTTATCTTGGTTCTTTGGTCGTGCCCTTCATACTTGTGTCCCATTGGCTGCCCTGTGACCCTTGCCACATTAATACGTTCATGGGACCTGGGCAGCAGTCTTCTGCCTGGTGAATTCAGTCCAATCACTCAATCTCTTAGCGTCAGCTCTTGGTGGACCTTCAAGTAGACTTTATTGCTCAGGTGCAATTAAAGTAGACTTAAAGGGCTTATATTATTAATTTTGGGTCTTTGGTCGTGGCTTTCATACTTGTGTCCCATTGGCTGCCCTGTGGCCCTTGTTACATTAATAAATTCATGGGCCCTTGCAGCAGGCTCCTGCCCGATGCATTCTGTCTGATCACTTAACCCCATAACACCTCTTGGTGGCCCTTTAATAAGACGTTTAATGCTTTAGACTTAAAGGGCTTCTTTCATTAATTTTGGGACATTGGCCTTGGCCTTCATAATTATGTCCCATTGGCTGCCCTGTGACCCTTGTTACATTAATACATTCATGGGCCCTTGGCAGCAGGCTCCTACCTGGTGCATTCTGCGTGGTCACTCAACCCCTTAACACTACCATTTGGTGGCACTTTAAGAAGACTTTAATGCTGTAGACTTAGAGGAATTCTTTCATTGATCTTGGGTCTTTGGCCTTGGCCTTCATTCTTGTGTCTCACCGGCTTCCCTGTGACCCTTGTCAATATGTTGATGGGCCATAGCCTCAGGCTCCTGCCTGGGGAATTCTGTCTGATCACTCAACCCCTTAACCCCACCTCCCAGGGGCCCTTTAAGTAGACTTTAATGCTCAGGGGGCTCTAATTGGCTCTCACAGTGGTCACATGAGTGGAAGCTTGACATTTAGAGCCCACTTTCCACAAATGGAATATATTGCCGTTTACTGGTCCTTAGGTGAGGTGGCTTAGATGTGTATTTAGATGTGAACTTCTGTCAAGTTTTGTTATTGTGTGCGTCTTTTTTGGTGAGCTTCCCCGTACACACCCTGTTCCCTGTGACACCAAAACAGGCAATGAGAGGATCCTGGTGTCACTAGACATGAGGTCACAGCCAGCAATAAAGAAAAAAGGTTCTTGATGTTCTGACTTATCCTCCCTCTATTAAATAAGACAGATATCTCACCACCATACCTCTAAACTTTATTTCAGGCGCTGGGATCTGTTCCCGGCTGCCTGCTGACTTACAGGATTGACAGCAGTGTCACTCTTGTCAAGCAGAGAAGGGGCCCCCATAACTGAGACGTCTGCTGTTTCCTCCCTCCAATGGCAGTCTACTGTGGGTGGAAGAGGTAGCAGGGGTAACTATACGCCGGGAAAAGCCTAACGTAAACGGCGTAACTTTACTGCGTTGGCCGGGCATACGTTCGGGCATTTGCGTGTCTAGCTAATTTGCATACTCGACGCGGAATTCGACGGAAGCGCCACCTAGCGGCCAGCGTAAATATGCATTTACGATGCGGCGGTGTAACACAGTTACGCCAGTCGGATCTACGGGAAATCTATGCGTAACTGATTCTAAGAATCAGGCGCATAGATACGACCGCGCAACGCAGAGATACGACGGCGTATCTGGAGATACGCCGTCGTATCTCGTTTAAGAATCTGGCCCATAGTATCTTGTTTTTTTTTTTGCGGATGGATACATTGTATAAACCTTCGCGCAATCCAAGAACGGCCTCCATGGACAGAGCCGCGCCATTCCCACAATGCCCCATTCTAATGCCTACAGCATGCAGCGCCCCCCCACCTCCATCCTGCAGAGCATCGCTTCCCAATCAGCCTGCGGGACCTTCCTTCCCGCCGAACGCCGCTCTCTTAACCCCTCCCCTGCCAGAGCCCCGCGAAAAGGCTGCGCTCATTTTCTTCCATGGTAACCAAGGTCTAATTAATCATGCCGTAATTTGAGAGGATTAATTAGTCAGAAGCCTTAACGAGCCTGTGCGGGGAGGGCGCGTTCAGCAGATGTCATTCTTGTAAAGATTCGTCTCTCATTACCATCATCAGCCCCAATCTTATCCCTCCACTTATTCCACCTTAATTTCCGCTCTCTTTAATGCCAACGTCTTTATCTAATTTTTCACTTGTCAAAAACTGTGAAGGGAGGGGGGGGGGGGGGAATACTTCATCCCGTTCTGCTCACTCACAGGAAAAGATCCCATTTCTTCCACTTTTTCTGCGATTCGCCTGGAAGAAGAGATTTATGTGCGATATAGGCGGGCGGCTCCGGCCTCCAGACCCACAACTACTCCTCACCGATGTTATATAGCTCTGACGTATGCCGCAGTGCTGTACAGAGAAAACCGAGCCAGTCGCACCACGCCGCGTACACGCGACCGTTTTTCATAACAAAAACAAAGTTTTTCTCGACGTGATTCCTCTCAAGCCTGCCTTGCCTACACACGATCATGATAAAAAAAATGCTCGCGCAAAGCGCGGTGACGTACAACGCGTACGACGGCGCTATAAAGGGGAAGTTCCAATCGAACGGCGTCACCCTTTGGGCTGATTATGCAAATTTCCCTTCTCATAACTTGCTTCTGAGCAAGCGCGTTTTTTCCCACCATCGTTAACCACTTAAGACCCGGACCATTATGCAGGTTAAGGACCTTGCCCCTTTTCGCGATGCAGCGCTGTGTCGCTTTAACTGACAATTACGCGGTCGCGCGACGTGGCTCCAAAACAAAATTGGCGTCCTTTTTTCCCCACAAATAGAGCTTTCTTTTGGTGGCATTTGAGCACCTCTGCGGTGTTTCGTTTTTGCGCTATAAACAAAAATAGAGCGACAATTTTGAAAAAAACACAATGGCCCAGATTCAAAGAGATCTGCGCTATATTTGCGGAGGCGCAGGGCAACGATTTTGCCCTGCGCCCACGCAAATATTTTACGCTGCCCTCGATTCACGGAGCAGTAGCTCCGTAAATTGCGAGGGCGAATTTTTCCGGCGTAAGCGCGCGCAATGTAAATGATCCCGCCGGGGGCGGGAATCATTTAAATTAGGTGCGCTCCCGCGCCGAGCGTAGAGCGCATGCTCCGTCGGGAAACTTTCCAGACGTGCATTGCGGCAAATGACGTCGCAAGGACGTCATTTGCTTTAAAGTGAACGTGAATGGCGTCCAGCGCCATTCACGAATGACTTACGCAAACGACGTGAAAAACGGCGGCTATACTTTAGCATTGGCTGCCCCTACTATTAGAAGGGGCAGCCTTACGCTAAAGATGCCGTACGGAAACTCCGTAACTTGCGTACGCAGGGCCCACGCAACATTGTGAATCGGCGTAAGTATGCAATTTGCATACTATACACTGACCACAATGGGAGCGCCCCCTAGCGGTCAACGCAAGAATGCAGCCTAAAATCAGCGAGGCATAAGAGCCTTATGCCACGCAGATTTTAGGCTGCAGTCTGAGTAACGAGTTCTCTGAATCAGGAGAACTCGTTACGCCGGCGCAAGTCAGCAATTGCGCTGCGTAACCTATGGTTACGCAGGCGCAATTGCTTACTGAATCTGGGCCAATGAGCTAGGTTAAGGTAGCAGTTACGGCGGCGTATCTCCAGATACGCCGCCGTAATTTCAAATCTGCGCCGGCGTATCTTTACGCCGATTCTCCAAGGCAGATACGTCGGAAAAATAGGCTTCCTCCGCCGACGTAACTTGAATGCGGCGGCGTATAATTCTGTGCATTTTTACGCTGGCCGCTAGGGGCGCTTACGTTGTTTTCCACGTAGAATATGCAAATGACCTAGATACGCCGATTCACAAACGTACGTACGCCCGGCGCAATTTTTTTTACGTCGTTTACGTTAGGCTTTTTCGGCGTAAGGTTACTCCTGCTATTAGGAGGCGCAGCCAATGTTAAGTATGGACGTCGTTCCCGCTTCGAAATTTTAATTTTCTACGTCGTTTGCGTAAGTCGTTCGCGAATAGGGCTGGACGTAATTTACGTTCACGTCGAAACCAATACGTTGTTGCGGCGTACTTGGGAGAAATGCACACTGGGATATGTACACGGACGGCGCATGACAAAACGTCAATCACGTCAGGTCATCATAGATTAACATAAAACATGCCCCCCTTCCACATTTAAATTACGCACGCTTACGCCGGCCCCATTTACGCTATGCCGCCGCAACTTACGGAACAAGTGCTTTGTGAATACTGCACTTGCTCCTGTAAGTTGCGGCGGCGTAGCGTAAATACGATACTATGCGCCGCCGTAACTATGCGCGCCCCTACCTGAATCTAGCCCAATATTTTTTACTATTTGCTGTAATAAATATCCCCCAAAAATATATAAAAAAAACATATTTTTTTTTCCTCAGTTTAGGCCGATACGTATTCTTCTACATATTTTTGGTAAAAAAAATATGCAAAAAGCGTCTAACGATTGGTTTGCGCAAAATTTATAGCGTTTACAAAATAGGGGGTAGTTTTATTGCATTTTTATTAATATTTTATTTTTTACTACTAATGGCGGCGATCAGCGTTTTTTTTCGTGACTGCGACATTATGGCGGACACATCGGACACTTTTGACACATTTTTGGGACCATTGTCATTTTCACAGCGAAAAGTGCTATAAAAATGCACTGTTTACTGTGAAAATGACAATTGCAGTTTAGGAGTTAACCACTAGGGGGCGCTGTAGGGGTTAAGTGTGACCTCATATGTGTTTCTAACTGTAGGGGGGCGGGGCTGGACATGTGACGTCATTGATCGTCTTTCCTTATATCAGGGAACAGATGATCACTGACACTGCCACAACGAAGAAGGGGGAAGGTGTGTTTACACTCACCTCTCCCCGTTCTTCAGCTCCGGTGACCGATCGCGGGACACCGGCGGCGATCGAGTACGTGGTTCCCGCGGGCGCGGTCACGGAGCTTCGAACCCGGTCGCGAGCGCGCGCCGCCCACGGCTGGGCACTTAAAGAGGACGTACAGGTACGTGCTTGTGCCCAGCCGTGCCATTCTCCCGACGTATATCGGCGTGAAGGGGTCCTTAAGTGGTTAAAGCGCACACACCGGCGTTTTTTAACAACGAGAAGAACGACGACGTGAAAAACGACGAGACCGTTTTTAACGACCAATTAAAAAAATTAGAATTTTTCTCGTCATGAAAAACGGTCGTGTGTACGCGGCATCAGTCTCTGTACCAGAAGAGCTTACACTCTAATGTCCCCCACCCCCCCCACAGCCACACAATATTATTATTATAGATTTATATAGCGTAGCGTAGCTTGAAGCTTGTGGGCCCCGATGCAAAAGTTGACCTGGCCCCTGGGCCGGTCTCCCCCTGTGCTCCTCTACCATTCAGGAAATGGCTCACAGCTTGTCCCCAGCCAATGAGAACGGAGGGGTGTGGACCTTGGAAGGCAAAGTGGAAGCCTAGTGCTGGGGGATGGCTGTGGGGCCCTTGGCTGTGGGGCCCTTTGTGGAGAATATGATAATATGACAGGAAGGCTGCAGGGGGCCCCCTGGAGCTAGGGGTGGGGTTGCAATTGTGACCCCTGCAGCCCCTTATGCTATGCCCCTGCCTCTGACCATAGGCGTGTGCACAGGGTGTGCTGGGGGTGCCTGGGCACACCCTAATCACGATAGGTAGATTCAGTAAGAGTTAGGCCGGCTTATCAGTAGGTAAGTCGACCTAACTCAGAATCTACGCCGACTTATGTTTAAGCGTACGCTCAGAGATACGCTTAAACATATCTAAGATAAGACGGCTTGCGCCGTCCTATCTTAGGTTGTAATTTTTCAGATGGCCGCTAGGTGGCGCTTTCATTGCGGTCGGCGTAGAATATGTAAATTAGTTGATACGCCGATTCACAAACGTACCCCCGGCCGCCGCAGTAGATTTACGCCGTTTCCGTAAGGCATTATCAGGCCTAAAGTTATTCCATCTATTAGGTGGAATAACAATATTAAAGTATGGCCGCCGTTCCCGCCGCGAGATTCAAATTTAGCAGCAATGCACACTGGGAAATGTAGGCGCCCGGCGCATGCGCATTAAGAAAAAAACGTCAAAAACGTGAGGTCAAGCATCATTACCAAAAAACACGCCCCCCTCCAACACATTTGAATTAGGCGCCCTTACGCCCGCCGCATTTACGCTACGCCGCCCTAAGTAAGGAGGCAAGTACTTTGAGAATACAGTACTTGCCTCTCCTACTTAAGGCGGCGTAGTGTAAACACGCTAGGCTACGCCGCCTTAGATTTGCGCGCCCCTACCTGATTCTACCTACTAGTGGGTGTTCACTAGCATTATCGCTCTGTGTAGCAGTGGGGAGATGGGAAAGATCTCCCTTTCACCAGCTCTGCCATAAGAGAAGAGCTTACGCACTTCTCTTTCACTGTGACGGCAGGGGGAGCAATGGGCGGGGGCCATATACATACACACATGTGTGTTTGAGCTTTGGCGTGCACACCCTAATACAATAGGCTGCGCACACCTATGGCTCTGACATATACCGCAGTGCTGTACATAGAACACCGAGCCAGTCACATCAGTCTCTGTGCCAGAGGAGCTTACACTCTAATGCCCCCTCCCCCCACAGTCACACACTGGCCCGGATTCAAGAAGCAATTGCGCCTGTGTAACCATAGGTCAGGAACATCGTAACGCCGACTGCAGCCTAAAATCTGTGTGGCATAAGGCTCTTATGCCACGCATATCTTAGGCTGCATTCTTGCGATGGCCGCTAGGGGGCGCTCCCGTTGTGCTCAGTGTATAGTATGCAAATTGCATACTAACACCGATTCACAATGTTGCGCTAGCCCTGCGTACGCAATTTACGTTGTTTCCGTACGGCGTGTTTAGCGTAAGGCTGCCCCTTCTAATAACAGGGGCAGCCAATGCTAAAGTATACCCGTCGTTCCCGCGTCGCGACGTTCGAATTTTACGTAATTTGCGTAAGTGATTCGTGAATGGCGCTGGACGCCATTCACGTTCACTTTGAAGCAAATGACGTCCTTGCGACGTCATTTGCCGCAATGCACGTCGGGAAAGTTTCCCGACGGAGCATGCGCTCTACGCTCGGCGCGGGAGCGCGCCTAATTTAAATGATTCCCGCCCCCCACGGGATCATTTACATTAGGCGCCCTTACGCAGGGCAAGTTTACACAGCGCACACGCAATTTACGGAGCTACTGCTCCGTGAATCGCGGGTAGCGCAGGAAATTTGCGGGGGCGCAGGGCAAAAACGCTGCCCTGCGCCTCCGTAACTAAGGGGCAAATCTACCTGAATCCGGGCCACTATTATTATTAGACATTTATATGGCTCTGATGTATACCGCAGTGCTGCACAGAGATCACTGAGCCAATCACACCATTGGGGTAGATTCAGAGAGCAATTACGCCTGCGTATCCATAGATACGCCGCGTAATTGCTAAGTAGCGCCGGCGTATCGACTTTTCTGTATTCAGAAAGCTAGATACGCCGACTGTAGCCTAAGATACGACTGGCATAAGTCTCTTACGCCGTCGTATCTTAGGGTGCATTCTGACGCTGGCCGCTAGGTGGCGCTCCCATAGATGTCAGCGTAGAGTATGCAAATTACATACTTACGCCGATTCACGAACGTACGTGCGCCCGGCGGTAGTTTTTTTTACGTCGTTTGCGTACGTCGTTTTCGGCGTAAGGCTGCTCCTGCTATTAGGAGGGGCAGCCAATGTTAAGTATGGACGTCGTTCCCGAGTCGCGATTTGAAAATTTTACGTCGTTTGCGTAAGTCGTAAGTCGTTCCGTTCACGTCGAAACCAATGACGTCCTTGCGACGTCATTTACCGCAATGCACGTTGGGAAATTTTAGGGACGGCGCATGCGCAGTACGTTCGGCGCGGGAACGCGCCTAATTTAAATGATCCACGCCCCCTACCGGGATCATTTGAATTACGCGCGCTTACGCCGGCCTCTTTTACGCTACGCCGCCGCAACTTTACAGGCAAGTGCTTTGTGAATCAAGCACTTGCCCATAAAACTAGCGGCGGCGTAACGTAAATGTCATATGTTACGCCGCCGCAGTTTTGCGCGCCCCTACCTGAATCTACCCCACTAGCTGTACCAGAGGAGCTTACACTCTAATCTCCCCTCCTCCACAGTCACACAATGTTATTATTATACATTTATATAGCTCTGACATATACCGCAGTGCTGTACAGAGAACACTGAGCCAGTCACATCCGTCTCTGTACCAGAGGAGCTTACACTCTAATCTCCCCCCACAGCCACACACTATTATTATTGTACATTTATATAGCTCTGACCACCAGATTCCAACCATAACTGAAATACTGGGATACTAATGGATGACCGATGAATGATGGCTCTTTTGAACGAATGAAAGGGTCCTTTGATCCCCTATCTTTTCCCTTCTGTAATGGGAACACTCATACCCCATCCAGAAGGAATTTGTCCAATATACAGAGAGATAGGACAGTCTTCATGATAGAACAGTCCTTATGTGAACTGTACAAGGTCCTTCTTCTGCCCTTTGGGCAAGGGAACCCTAGATGTGAAAGTGACCGCCTTAACCAGTTGATTGTGATGCCAACAGATGAGCCAACAATCTGCCCAGAAATCAGTGGTGTCGAGATGAGGGGCTGAGGGGGGCTGGAGCCCCAAGTGGATCCTCAAAAAGCCCCGGGTCTCGAGCATGGACAATTCTGTTATTAGCCCCGAGCGCCGCCGCCGAGCGGGGACCAATCTGATCCCAAGCATGGCCGAGTGACATAGCAGGTCCCGCCTTCTGGAGCCTGCAGCGCCTATGATGGATGTCCCACTGGTCCAATGCCGGGACCGTGGGACGTGTGATGTCAATCATAGGCGCTGAAGGCTCCAGGAGGCGGGAATTAAAAAGCGGCCACTGCGCCGAGTCACTGTGAGAAGATCTCCGCTCGGGCGGGCGGCTTTCCTCTCCTGTCCTGTGTCTTCTGTCCTGTCCTCCTCTCCTGCCCTCCTGTCCTGTGTCCTGTCCTATCCTCCTCTCCTGTTCTGTGTCCTGTTCTATCCTCCTCTCCTGCCCTCCTGTCCTCTGTCCTTTTAATGGCTCTGGCTCGGGCTGCGACTGCCTGGAGTGCCTGCTCAGCAGGCCCTGCTGTCTACCAGGGGAGGGCTGGGCCAGGGGGCAGGGTGGCAATTGCCTCCCAGGCCGCTCTAACTTATGTTCAAAATGGTCGGCAGCCTCTGCCCTTTACCATCTTTTTTATTCGGCACTAGGAAGTCGGGGCGGGGGCACGGCCACATCAGCTCGCCATTAGCTGTTGCATTCTGGGAGTTGTAGTCCACGCTCAAGCTCCCGGTGGGTGGAAAACAGAGCAGCGCAGAGGAAACTACAACTCCCTGGGACCGGATGGTGAGCTCATTCGATGGTTCAATGGGCCACTTGACTGGACTTTCCCCCCAGGCCTAAGGCTGCCAGTCCTCCCCTGCTGTCTACCCTACTGTGATGGGCGCGCCACACACTACAGCTGAGCTGCAGGAGGAGGTCACGTCACCTGAAGTGTGGTCAGGTAGGTCAGTATGGGTCAGTGTATGTCAGGTAGGTTAGTGTGTGTCAGGTAGGTCAGTGTGTGTCAGGTAGGTCAGTGTGTGTCAGGTAGGTCAGTGGGTGTCAGGCAGGTCAATGTGTGTCAGGCAGGTCAGTGTATGTCGGGTAGGTCAGTGGTGTCAGGTAGGTCAGTGCGTGTCAGGTAGGATAGTGTGGGTCAGTGTAGGTCAGGTAGGTCAGTGCATGTCAGTGTGGGTCAGTGTGTGTCAAGTAGATCAGTGTATGTCAGGTAGGTCAGTGTGGGTTAGTGTATGTCAGGTAGGTCAGTGCATGTCAGTGTGGGTCAGTGTAGGTCAGTGTGTGTCAGGGTCAGTGTGTGTCAGGTAGTCAGTGCGCATCAGGTAGGTAACACCCCCCGTGCCGGACTCGGACTTCGGGCTGAAACCCCTGGTCTTTTTGCCACCTAGCAACGCCCCTGGCAGAAATCCATATCTCGGAATGGTGTCTATCACCATTCTATGCTCTACAGCAGGGGGTCTCCAAACTTTTCAAACAAAGGGTCAGTTTTTCGTGCTTTAGACTTTAGGAGGGCCGTATTGTGGCCAGCGGGGGCAGAAAATGTCCCGGGCCCAGTGAGAATAAATATGGCCTCAGGGTTGGTGGTCAGTAGGACGAGGAGTCGTGCCCCTATCAGTAGGAGGAATAGTATCCCATCATTGGTATCAGAGGAAGAAATAGTGCCCTCTTGTTGGCTGTCCGTGGGAGAAATAGTGCCCCAAGGCCGAATAAAGGCTAGCAAAGGGCCACAGTTTGGAGACTCCTGCTCTACAGAGTGAATGAGAATGACCGGCAGTAGGAGCCACCTGATCTTATTCCTGGCAAGATCTCTTTTCCCAAGTCAACCAAAATCCTGCCGAAGTTAGCTGAATAATTACTAATATCTTTATCATGTTGAAAGATCTCCATGTACAGTAAGTTCATAAGCCCTTGTGGTCATATTCATTAGCGGGTGACTTCATGTTGTCCTGATTAGGTGGTGGTCCAACATATTGGAACCATTGGCTTGTGTGTATCCAGCCTAATCCCGGTTGTTTGTTTACATACAGTCTCTGGTTCTTTGCTCACATGACAGCGTTGTTACTCATCTGCCTGATTCATCCTTCAAGGTGATTCTTCCATCCTCCATCTTCCTCTGTTCATATGATCTCCGGGAAGTCGTCAGTTGCATCTGCTTCATGTCGGAGCCATATGTCTCAGCCTGGTTACCTTGCTCATCATTTCACACCACCTCCACCCAAAACACGTCTATTTTTTCTCTCTCCCTCGTGTTTAACAACTCTACGATGTACCGGCGTCACGAGGGATGAGCATGTCGTAATGGCCTGGTCCAAGATCGACACTTCAAAGGTCATAAGCTTTTCACTTGGGCCTTCTTTTCCATGAAAAAGTCCTAATTAACGTAGTCGGATCGAGACGGCTAGGCTGGAATTAAATGTTTGCCTCGCCACTAAAGCTGAAAAGCACCCGCGTCGGAGATCAGGCTGAATTTTATTCCCAAGCGGATAAGCCAGGCAAATTATTGGCAACTAAATTGGCCCCTAGACGTCTTGCCCCTCCACATGCCCAAGATTCAGAAAGCAGATGGCACATTCACACAAAATCCTAAATCAGTCCTGCAGGAGTTTCATGCTTTTTTTTAAAGTCGCCTTTGCGAAGATACGAACGATGGAGGCCGGCGCGATTGTGGCCACTTTATTGCTCACCTCCCATTTCTGGTCCTCAGGGCTGATCCTAAGGGTCACATGCGCCTGGGTGCAGAAATATTTCTGGTGCCCCACATGGGCGTGGTAATTTTACTAACTCCTCCCCATTTACCACCAGCGCCCCAGCACTGTCAGTGTGATACCTCTTGGTACATCTCATTATACATCACACCTGTAGCTGCACTACTGAGGCACAGGAATGGGCAGAGGCTGTGTATCCTATGCAATCTATCATGCCATAAAACATCTAGAGCAGGGGCAGCCCAGAGAACATGTAAAGGGATGCTGGGGATGCCATCCTCCTGCACACAGCACACTGAACACTGTGACTCACCTCGGTTCTATCTCTGTGCTACCCGAGATAGAGATGGGAGGGGGAGGCATTCCAACTGGAGTTGGTGGAGACAGTTCGGGATCCCCAGTGTGAGGAACTCATTCCTGCACATCAGCACTCAGCAGCCACTGAAAACTAGAACCCTAATCTCAGGAAGAGGAGCCGCCCCTCCCCCGAGCACTGCCAGGCTGGACGGACTGCCCTATGCTCACACATCAGTTCTAGATGGACACACACCTATGCTCAGAACACTAGTTCTGGACGGACACAAACAAGGAGAGAAGGAGGGAGGGGAGAGCTCTGGCACTTTGGCGCCCCCACTTCTGCAGGCGCCTGGGTGCAAAGCACCCTGTGCACCCTGCCTAGGATCGGCCCTGCTGGTCCTCCTAGAGCAGTGGTTCTCAACCTTTCTAGTGCGGTGACCCCCTTGATAAAATTTCCCAAGTTGTGGGGACCCCTAACAGTAAATTCATTTTCGTAGCATGGGTTGTCGGCATTCACGGCAAGACAAGTAATTTGAGTCCCTAACCCACGGACATTTAGCGTTCCCTGTCCCTGAGTCCTTTCTACTCATACAGTATTATAACCCCTTCTGGTACATTTTAGTATGTATGACTCTTTCTCTTTGTTCTTCTTTATTTGCCTTTTATCCCTCTCTATCCTAATTTCTTGTTTTTTCCCCCTATCCCTCTCTCTAGCTGTCTTTCTTGTTCTTTTTCTTAGGCAGTGTTGCCAACAGTCCATATTTTTATGGACAGTTCGTAAAAACGGGCACTTTATTCCCCCGTTCGTTGTTGCGGAAATGTGCCAGTAAAAATAGCCAAGATCGGTTCGGCTTGGAACTGCGCATGGAGATTGGAGGCAGGGGGTGATGGTGGCTGCGGTGGCACCGTAGAGGGCGATGGAGGCAGGGGGCGATGGAGGCAGGGGGATATTGGAGGCAGAGGGAGATTGGAGGCAGAGGGTGTTAGAAGCAGGGGGTAATTGGAGGCAGGGGTTGTTGGTGGCACCGCAGAGGAGGATGGTGGCACCGCAGAGAACAACTGCGGGGGGATGGAGACAGGGGTTGTTGGTGGCACCGCAGTGGGAGATGGAGGCAGGGGAAGATGGAGGCAGAGGGTGATTGGAGGCAGGGGACCTAGGGGAGATTGGAGGCAGGGGGTGATGGTGGCTGCGGTGGCACCGTAGAGGGCGATGGAGGCAGGGGGATATTGGAGGCAGAGGGAGATTGGAGGCAGAGGGTGTTAGAAGCAGGGGGTAATTGGAGGCAGGGGTTGTTGGTGGCACCGCAGAGGAGGATGGTGGCACCGCAGAGGGTGGGGGATGGAGACAGGGGTTGTTGGTGGCACCGCAGAGGGAGATGGAGGCAGGGGAAGATGGAGGCAGAGGGTGATTGGAGGCAGGGGACCTGGGGGAGATTGGAGGCAGGGGGTGATGGTGGCTGTGGTGGCACCGCAGAGGGGGATGAAGGCAGGGGGCAATTCCTTAACCCCATCCAAGTTCTAATTCCTCAATAAAATACAAAAACAAAGCTGATGGACTTGTTCATTGTCTTGGAGTGGCTGGAAAAGAACGCCGGGCAGGGTGACAGGTGGGCCACATCACTCAGCAGCCCCTACGGGGTACATTCATAAAGAAATAGACTTATTCTAGTGGCCTTACCTATTTCGGATACTGGAGAAATAGAATTTTGACCCCAAGTTCCTAGCCTCCCTTTACTCCCTATATAGCAAGCCCACGCAGAGGCTTTGTGAGGCCTTAGGCAAAACTTGACATGGGGCCCCACTCACACCCATGATGGGAAAAATAATTCAAGGACAAGAGCCTCTTCCCCACAACCCTGGCCGGTGGTTGTGGGGGTCTGCGGGCAGGGGGCTTATCGGAATCTGAAAGCCCCCTTTAACAAGGTGGCCCCCAGATCCTGCTCTTTAATAACTAAGGGGCGGGGTCCACCCAGTGATGCGGTGGTGTCACTAATATTCACTGGTTGTTAGGGACACTGGCGGCCCCGCTCCTGAGTCAAGGCTCTTAAAGCTGCCTGAGCACAGCAATGTTAAGGTCCCCTGTCCCTCAAAACTGGGGTAATGCATTGGGGAAGTGAGGCCTTAGACGACCGCCTAATTAAAGGGGAGTTCCACCCACAATTTCACTTTTTAAATATAAATACCCCTGTAATACACAAGCTTAATGTATTCTAGTAAAGTTAGTCTGTAAACTAAGGTCCGTTTTGTTAGGTTGTTACAGCATTTAGATTAGTTTATAATCTAGAAATAGACCGTGGCCATCTTAAGTGTGGGCATCATGAAGCCAGACTGTATGACTTCCTGGATTTCAGCTTTACATATCTCGCACATGCTCAGTGCACAAGCAATGTAATAGGTTTCAGTCAGGTTTGCAAGGACTACTGGGAAACATGATGCCTATCCCAGAAACCCTTGCAAATAGCCTAGGCAAATAAGGAGGAGGAAGTAATGAAGGACTACAAAATAAAGGTATTTACAAGCAACAAATTAAATAAAAATTGTCCATTCTGAACACTATGAGATTAGAGCATGCAGCACAGACAAACATAAAAAAATGGGTGGAACTCCACTTTAAAGAGCCAACAGCCCAGATTGTGTTGCAAGGCCACAATTTCGGAACCCCTCTCCAGTGCGTCTTGCATCAGACACTGGCCATAGCAATTCGTGAAGTTCCAGATGTTTTGGGATAGCGAGTGGGGGGCAGAAGCCACAAATGTGTGCTATTTGCCGACGACTTATTATTGTTCATCACCTCCCCTCATAGCATTGTCCCAAACTTGCTATATTCATTAGACTGTTTTGGCAGTATTTCGGGGTTACGAATAAACTGGGACAAAACAGAAGCCATGCACGTTGACTTGTCAGATGTGGTTCTACCAATTTCTGTTCCACTTGAGGCAATCTGGCAGTTCCAAACAAAAAATTCTCTATTTTACGACGCTCACAATTCTGACGCATGCTCGGAAACAATTCGACGCATGCTTGGGAGCACTGAACTTAATTTTCTCGGCGCGTCGTAGTGTTGACGGTCGAAAGTTCAGAGAACGTTTGTGTGACTGTGTGTATGCAAGCCAAGCTTGAGCGGAATTCTGTTGGAAAAAAACATCCAAGCAGTGGCAGCTGGTGCTCAAATTTTTTTGGGGGGCGCAAACAAACAAAAAACAAACAAAAAACAATTGCAGCCACACTGTGCCCATAAAATGCAGCCACTGTGCCCATCAAATCCAGCCACTGTGCCCATAAAATGCAGCCACTGTGCCCATAAAATGCAGCCATTGTGCCCATCAAATGCAGCCACTGTGCCATGCCATCAATTGTCGCCACTGTGCCATCAATTATCGCCACTGTGCCTTGCAACGCAGCCACTGTGCCATCATTTATCATCACTGTGCCCATCAATTGTCACCACTGTGCCATCATTTATCACCACCGTGCCCATCAATTGTCACCACTGTGTCATGCCATCAAACGCAGCCACTGTGCCATCAATTGTTGCCACTGTGCCATCAATTGTCGCCACTGTGCCATCAATTGTCGCCACTATGCCATGCCAAACGCAGTCACTGTGCCATCAAACGCAGCCACTGTGCCATCAATTGTCACCACTGTGCCCATCAATTGTCACCACTGTGCCATCAAACGCAGCCACTGTGCCATGCCATCAATTGTTACCACTGTGCCCACATCAATTGTCACCACTGTGCCCTTTAATTGTTGCCACTGTGCCCTTTAATTGTTGCCACTGTGCCCTTTAATTGTCACCACTGTGCCCTTTAACTGTTGCCACTGTGCCCTGTAAAATGCTGCCCCCTTGCCCACCCCCCGCCCGGCACTTACCTTTCTGGGGTCAGCCATCCTCCTTCCATGGTCCCTCGATGTCTTCTCCCGCCCTCGATGACGCTTCAGCCAATCAGGTTACCAGAACCGGTGAACCTGATAGGCTGAGACGCCTGTCAGTCTTATCCAAGGAACGCACCCCCCATGCGTCCCCTGGATAACTATTTGGAAGCCGATTACAGCCTTAGGGCTGTAATCAGAAAGCCTATCAGAGCAGCACTTCCAAAGCCAACCAGCTGCCGTTATTCAGATGGCCGGCGCTCGCCAGGGGGCCGGCCATCTGAATAGTGGGCGGCAGCAACAATACACAGATTCATGCAATTGTGTATTGTATTCAGTGGCGGTGCGGGAGCGAGAGGGGGCGGCGCTCCGGCACCCTCTATGGACGCACCACCACTGCATCCAAGGTTTTTTTCCGACAGAAAATCAGATGGTGTATACGCGGCATTACGGTCACCCTCAGGGATGGACTGGCCATTGGGACTACAGGGAGTTTCCCGGTGGGCCGGTGGCTCAGTGGGCCGGCTTCAGTGACAGCGGACCGCCTCCCCCCTCCGCTCCTCTCCTTTCCCACAGCACTCACCTGGGGGGAACAAAGAAGCAGGGGGAGGAGCAGAGGAGCAGGGGGGACGACAGAGGAGCATGACAGCTGACTCAACAGCTATGGCGTGGGAGTTTCTCACTTCTGCCTAATCTTGTCCCATAAGGGGGGGCACCGAACTGATTCTTTGTCCCGGGTAAAATAATGTCTAGCTTCCCCACTGGTACTGCCCATAAGAGTACCAGTACCAGCCGTTCTACTCTAATAAATAGAACGGCTAGTGGCTAGTGAAGGGGGAGAGGGGGGTTGGGTGGCCGGGTAGGGTGACCACATGTCCCGGATTGCCCGGGATTGTCCCTTAATTCATGTTTGTGTCCCATGTCCCGGGCACCTGTATTGTCCCGTAATGAAAGAAGGACACACAGCTACACTAATAAACGGCTTGAACGGGGGGCGGATCTGCTTGCCTCTGGCCGGGGGCCAGGTCAGCTCAGCTTGGGCAGGTCCACTATGCTCCGGCGGGGAGCATGTCCGCTCCGCTCAGACAAGCTACACAAGCTGCCTCCCCCAGTCATCTCTATGGAGGGCTCCATGTGCCGCTCTGCAAACTGGCAAATGTAGTTTCCAGCGCAGCCCCGTGGATTCTCTTCTCAAGATGGCAGACATGAGGTGAGGAGGGGACACTCGTCCCAGGACAGCGAGTAGGAAGAAGCATCCAGCAGGGAGCAGCCTACTAGGAATAAGTGAGAACCGAGAGGTCGGGGGAGACAGTCAGAGACAAGTCCGTATGTTTAAGTGTGCAGTCCCTCTGTCCATCCCACTGTCCCTCTGTCCATCCCATTGTCCCCCTGTCCATCCCACGGTCCCCCTGTCCATCCCCCTGTCCCCCTGTCCATCCCACGGTCCCCCTGTCCATCCCACGGTCCCTCTGTCTATCCCCCTGTCCCTCTGTCCATCCCACTGTCCCTCTGTCCATCCCCCTGTCCCCCTGTCCATCCCACGGTCCCCCTGTCCATCCCACGGTCCCTTTGTCCATCCCCCTGTCCCTCTGTCCATCCCACTGTCCCTCTGTCCATCCCACTGTCCCCCTGTCCATCCCACGGTCCCCCTGTCCATCCCATGGTCCCCCTGTCCATCCCACGGTCCCTGTCCATCCCACGGTCCCCCTGTCCATCCTCTTCCTCCTCTCTCCACTAACTACCCCCGGCCATACACTCCGCACTCCTCTCCTGTACATGTTACCCCCCACCATACACTCCACTTGCACACAGGTCCACTGATTTCATACGCCCCTGCCCCAAAAATCTGCAAAAAAAAATATGTAAAAAATCATCTTTTTTTGGGGGGGGGGGGGGGCGGTGTCCCTGAATGGCAGTTTGGAAATGTGGTCACCCTATGGCCGGGGTGGGTGCGGGAGTTGTCCGGCCGCCATGGGAGAGACCTGTCAAAGTGGGCCAGTCTGGATGAAGTCCAGGGCCGAATTTCTGTCCCAGTCCAGCCCTGGTCACCCTTATCCCAGCAGTCCTTTAGAGGAACCTTATTTCTGCTGGATGCAGTTAAAACCAGATCCTCCAATGGAATGTCAAGGTTTGCTCCCAATCACCAATAACATGAACAGATTGTTGTATGACGTAGAAGTCAAGTTGAGAAGGTGCAATATACTCTTGGCTCATCCAACATCAATATTCAGTATGGAGACTTCTACAAAGAAACGCGGATCACGTTTGTCCCTCGCGATTATCCAAGGCTCAGATGTGGATGTACTTAAAAATAAAAATCACCACTTCTGTGAATATTAATTGAGAAATACCTGAAATGAAAAGGAAAGAGCAGATGTTCTCCAAAAGTTCGTCCTCGCGATCGTAGGGAAGGATTTACGGCAAGTCAGAGATTTCTGGTGGAAATCATTCTTGGTTGTAAGTCGGTAGAAACCACCAGACAGCTGGCGCTTCGTGTGCCGAGTGTAAGTCTGGAAGGGCCCGGGGGGGTGCTATCCACACACACAAGTAAGACAAATATGCGGGATAATAATGAACAGATTGTGCCCAGGGATGTGTTGATATTCAGTCATCTGGATGGGAGGACATGTACTCTACGTCCTCAAAAATTGCAAAAAAAAATAAAAAATCGAATTTTAAATTCTCAGGTAACTCATTAACAGATGACATCTTAATGCAAATTCGAGTGCAACTCTCTAGTGTTGACAGGCTTGCTCCTCAAAATGAGAGGATGAATTAATAAGAAGCAGACATATCGGGATGGGGGGTCCGTAATTGTCACATTTATAGAAAATAAATCCAATTTCTAGATGACGATTGCTTGCTTGGCACATTGGCCACCAAATTCCAGTGTTTCAGGCCCAAAGCAGATGAGATATTGTAGACAGAAGCAGGGGTGTTGATACGTCTACAAAAGATCCGTGGCTAGAGCCCATATCAGCGATGTAAAGAAAGTCATACGGTTGGGAAGACATACACATGTATATGTCTTCTGTCCCCTGCACCCCACCGTAGTGTCCTCTGTCCCCTGCACCCCACCGTAGTGTCCTCTGCCCCCCTGCACCCCACCGTAGTGTCCTCTGTCCCCTGCACCACACCGTAGTGTCCTCTGCCCCCCTGCACCCCACCGTAGTGTCCAGGGCTGGACTGGGACAGAAATTCGGCCCTGGACTTCATCCAGACTGGCCCACTTTGACAGGTCTCTCCCATGGCGGCCGGACAACTCCCGCACCCACCCCGGCCATAGGGTGACCACATTTCCAAACTGCCATTCAGGGACACCGCCCCCCCCCCCCCCAAAAAAAAAGATGATTTTTTACATATTTTTTTTTGCAGATTTTTGGGGCAGGGGCGTATGAAATCAGTGGACCTGTGTGCAAGTGGAGTGTATGGTGGGGGGTAACATGTACAGGAGAGGAGTGCGGAGTGTATGGCCGGGGGTAGTTAGTGGAGAGAGGAGGAAGAGGATGGACAGGGGGACCGTGGGATGGACAGGGACCGTGGGATGGACAGGGGGACCATGGGATGGACAGGGGGACCGTGGGATGGACAGGGGGACAGTGGGATGGACAGAGGGACAGTGGGATGGACAGAGGGACAGGGGGATGGACAGAGGGACCGTGGGATGGACAGGGGGACCGTGGGATGGACAGGGGGACAGGGGGATGGACAGAGGGACAGTGGGATGGACAGAGGGACAGGGGGATGGACAGAGGGACCGTGGGATGGACAGGGGGACCGTGGGATGGACAGGGGGACAGGGGGATGGACAGGGGGACCGTGGGATGAACCGTGGGATGGACAGGGGGACAATGGGATGGACAGAGGGACAGTGGGATGGACAGAGGGACTGCACACTTAAACATACGGACTTGTCTCTGACTGTCTCCCCCGACCTCTCGGTTCTCACTTATTCCTAGTAGGCTGCTCCCTGCTGGATGCTTCTTCCTACTCGCTGTCCTGGGACGAGTGTCCCCTCCTCACCTCATGTCTGCCATCTTGAGAAGAGAATCCACGGGGCTGCGCTGGAAACTACATTTGCCAGTTTGCAGAGCGGCACACGGAGCCCTCCCTAGAGATGACTGGGGGAGGCAGCTTGTGTAGCTTGTCTGAGCGGAGCGGACATGCTCCCCGCCGGAGCATAGTGGACCTGCCCAAGCTGAGCTGACCTGGCCCCCGGCCCGAGGCAAGCAGATCCGCCCCCCGTCCAAGCCGTTTATTAGTGTAGCTGTGTGTCCTTCTTTCATTACGGGACAATACAGGTGCCCGGGACATGGGACACAAACATGAATTAAGGGACAATCCCGGGCAATCCGGGACACGTGGTCACCCTACCCGGCCACCCAACCCCCCTCTCCCCCTTCACTAGCCACTAGCCGTTCTATTTATTAGAGTAGAACGGCTGGTACTGGTACTCTTATGGGCAGTACCAGTGGGGAAGCTAGACATTATTTTACCCGGTACAAAGAATCAGTTCGGTGCCCCCCCTTATGGGACAAGATTAGGCAGAAGTGAGAAACTCCCACGCCATAGCTGTTGAGTCAGCTGTCATGCTCCTCTGTCGTCCCCCCTGCTTCTTTGTTCCCCCCAGGTGAGTGCTGTGGGAAAGGAGAGGAGCGGAGGGGGGAGGCGGTCCGCTGTCACTGAAGCCGGCCCACTGAGCCATCGGCCCACCGGGAAACTCCCTGTAGTCCCATTGGCCAGTTTATCCCTGGTAGTGTCCTCTGTCCCCTGCACCACACCGTAGTGTCCTCTGCCCCCCTGCACCCAACCGTAGTGTCCTCCAGGGATGGACTGGCCATTGGGACTACCGGGAGTTTCCCGATGGGCCGATGGCTCAGTGGGCCGGCTTCAGTGACAGAAGACCGCTGCCCTCCTCCACTCCTTTGTCTCTTCCTCCCGGCAGCGCTCACCTGGGCGGGAACAGAGAAGCAGAGGGAGGACCAGAGGAGCAGGGGGGACAACAGAGGAGCATGGGGGGGGACCAGAAGGAGCATGGGGGAGGGGACAGACAGCTGACTCAACAGCTAGGGCCTGGGAGTTTCTCACTTCTGCCTAATCTTGTCCCATGGGGGGGCACCGAACTGATTCTTTGCCTCGGGTGAAAAAATGTCTAGCTTCCCTACTGGTACTGCCTATAAGAGTACCAGTACCAGCTCTACTCTAATAAAGTAGAACGGCTAGTGGCTAGTGAAGGGGGAGAGGGGGTGCGGGTTGCCGGGGGGAAGGGAGTTGTCCGGCCGCCATGGGAGAGACCTGTCAAAGTGGGCCAGTCTGGATGAAGTCCAGGGCCAAATTTTTGTCCCAGTCCAGCCCTGGTGTCCTCTGTCCCCTGCACCCCACCGTAGTGTCCTCTGTCCCCTGCACCCCACCGTAGTGTTCCCAGTCCCCTGCACACCACCGTAGTGTACTCTGTCCCCTGCACCCCACCGTAGTGTCCTCTGCCCCCTGCACCCCACATAGTGTCCTCTGTCCCCTGCACCCCACCGTAGTGTCCTCTGTCCCCTGCACACCACCGTAGTGTTCCCAGTCCCCTGCACACCACCGTAGTGTACTCTGTCCCCTGCACCCCACCATAGTGTTCCCAGTCCCCTGCACATCCCCGTAGTGTACTCTGTCCCCTGCACCCCACCGTAGTGTCCTCTGCCCCCTGCACCCCACCGTAGTGTCCTCTGTCCCCTGCACCCCACCGTAGTGTCCTCTGTCCCCTGCACACCACCGTAGTGTTCCCAGTCCCCTGCACACCACCGTAGTGTACTCTGTCCCCTGCACCCCACCGTAGTGTCCTCTGCACCCCACGTAGTGTCCTCTGTCCCCTGCACCCCACCGTAGAGTCCTCTGTCCCCTGCACCCCACCGTAGTGTCCTCTGTCCCCTGCACCCCACCATAGTGTTTCCAGTCCCCTGCACACCACCGTAGTGTACTCTGTCCCCTGCACCCCACCGTAGTGTCCTCTGCCCCCTGCACCCCACATAGTGTCCTCTGTCTCCTGCACCCCACCGTAGTGTCCTCTGTCCTCTGCACCCCACCGTAGTGTCCTCTGTCCCCTGCACCCCACCGTAGTGTCCTCTGTCCCCTGCACACCACCGTAGTGTTCCCAGTCCCCTGCACACCACCGTAGTGTACTCTGTCCCCTGCACCCCACCGTAGTGTCCTCTGCACCCCACGTAGTGTCCTCTGTCCCCTGCACCCCACCGTAGTGTCCTCTGTCCCCTGCACACCACCGTAGTGTCCTCTGTCCCCTGCACCCCACCATAGTGTTTCCAGTCCCCTGCACACCACCGTAGTGTACTCTGTCCCCTGCACCCCACCGTAGTGTCCTCTGCCCCCTGCACCCCACATAGTGTCCTCTGTCCCCTGCACCCCACCGTAGTGTCCTCTGTCCCCTGCACACCACCGTAGTGTTCCCAGTCCTCTGCACACCACGTAGTGTACTCTGTCCCCAGCACCCCACCGTAGTGTCCTCTGCACCCCACGTAGTGTCCTCTGTCCCCTGCACCCCACCGTAGTGTCCTCTGTCCCCTGCACCCCACCGTAGTGTCCTCTGTCCCCTGCACCCCACCGTAGTGTCCTCTGTCCCCTGCACACCACCATAGTGTTCCCAGTCCCCTGCACACCACCGTAGTGTACTCTGTCCCCTGCACCCCACCGTAGTGTCCTCTGCCCCCTGCACCCCACCGTAGTGTCCTCTGTCCCCTGCACCCCACCGTAGTGTCCTCTGTCCCCTGCACCCCACCGTAGTGTCCTCTGTCCCCTGCACCCCACCGTAGTGTCCTCTGTCCCCTGCACCCCACCGCAATGTCCTCTGTCCCCTGCACCCCACCGTAGTGTCCTCTGTCCCCTGCACACCACCGTAGTGTCCTCTGTCCCCTGCACCCCACAGCAATGTCCTCTGTCCCCTGCACCCCACCGTAGTGTCCTCTGTCCCCTGCACCCCACCGTAGTGTCCTCTGTCCCCTGCACCCCACCGCAATGTCCTCTGTCCCCTGCACCCCACCGTAGTGTCCTCTGTCCCCTGCACCCCACCGTAGTGTCCTCTGTCCCCTGCACCCCACAGCAATGTCCTCTGTCCCCTGCACCCCACCGTAGTGTCCTCTGTCCCCTGCACCCCACCGTAGTGTCCTCTGTCCCCTGCACCCCACCGCAATGTCCTCTGTCCCCTGCACCCCACCGTAGTGTCCTCTGTCCCCTGCACCCCACCGCAATGTCCTCTGTCCCCTGCACCCCACCGTAGTGTCCTCTGTCCCCTGCACCCCACCGTAGTGTCCTCTGTCCCCTGCACCCCACCGCAATGTCCTCTGTCCCCTGCACCCCACCGTAGTGTCCTCTGTCCCCTGCACACCACCGTAGTGTTCCCAGTCCCCTGCACACCACCGTAGTGTCCTCTGTCCCCTGCACACCACCGTAGTGTCCTCTGTCCCCTGCACACCACCGTAGTGTTCCCAGTCCCCTGCACACCACCGTAGTGTCCTCTGTCCCCTGCACCCCACCGTAGTGTTCCCAGTCCCCTGCACCCCACCGTAGTGTCCTCTGTCCCCTGCACACCACCGTAGTGTCCTCTGTCCCCTGCACCCCACGTAGTGTTCCCAGTCCCCTGCACCCCACCGTAGTGTCCTCTGCCCCCTGCACCCCACCGTAGTGTCCTCTGTCCCCTGCACCCCACCGTAGTGTCCTCTGCCCCTTGCACCCCACCGTAGTGTCCTCTGTCCCCTGCACCCCACTGTAGTGTCCTCTGTCTCCTGCACCCCACCACACAAACACACACTGTAGGTAGAACTCTCCTACCTTACACAGGTGTACAGCAAGCAGAGCATCTGAGATCGGCATCACAGGGCTGGATGGGGGGCAGGAACTACTGAAGTTAACTTTTTACATTAACAGGCTGGTGATTGGTTGGTAGGATTGCCTGGCAACCAATCACCTGATGTTTAATGAAAAAAAGTTAACTCCTGCGGTTTCTGCCCCCATCCAGCCCTGTGATACTGGCCGGTGAAAATGTCTGCAGGCCCGGGTGACCACATTCAGCGGTCGTGGGTCGGGTGCTGACCCCTGCCCGAGAGACTCGGGGCTATGAACTCCAGATTCGGGGCTATAGCCCCATAGCCACCCCCTTGCGACGCCTCTGAACAAAAGGCATTTCCTGAGAGGTTTTCTGCCAATTAAGGTGGACCTGTCATGAAATATATATTTTTTCCTTTTAAGTGCAGCATGCAAGGTTACATGTCAGTGTATTTCCCAGTCCAGCAGATGGTGACCCTGAAGTAGAGCTGCACGATTCTGGCCAAAATGAGAATCACGTTTTTTTTTTGCTTAGAATGAAGATCACGATTCTCTCACGATTCTCACGGCGTAAAATCTTTTACGTTTATACATAAATAAATAAATGGGCTAACTTTACTGCCTATTTCCAAAAAAATTGCATTTAAAAAGACTGCTGCGCAAATACAGTGCAACATAAAATATTGCAACAACCGCCATTTTATTCTCTAGGGTCTCTACTAAAAAATTATATAATGTTTGGGGATTCTAAATAATTTTCTAGCAACAAAAAAAATATAATGGCCCGGATTCACAAAGCACTTGCGCCGACGTATCTCAAGATACGCCGCGTAAGTGCAAATATGCGGCGTCGTATCTGTGCGCCGGGCCCACATACTAAGATACGCCTAAAAACAGGCTTCATCCGACCGACGTAACTTGCCTATGCCGCCGTACAGTGGGCGCATATTTACGCTGGACGTATTTGGCGCTCTCATTGATTTTCTATTCACATAGGCAAATGAGGGAGATACACCGATTCACGAACGTACGTGCGCCCGAAGCAGTGCGCGTAAAGTCATACGTCCGGCGTAAAGTTATGCCCCATAAAGCAGGTGTAACTCAGCAGCATCCATGCAAAGGTCTGCACCAGGGAACACAAGCCGGCATATTTTACGTAGGACGTGAATATGACTAGGCGTAGGTTACGTTCACGCCGTAGGCAGTGATCCGACGTATCTTAGGGAGTAGTTCCGACGTGATTCTGAGGTGGTGTGCAGTGTTACATTGACACGTTACTGAGCATGCTTGGACTTAGCATGATAAAATCTATGTGATGACAGGTCTACTTTGAAAATTGAAGATTCTGTAAGACTGCGCAGTCGAGTTTGTTTCTAGCACAGCGAAAACATGGAAACAAGCATTCAACGTCCCACGTGGCAATGTAAAAATGTCAACACGAAAGCTCTGCATCTTCAGTTTTGGAGGACAGGGATCACATCAAATGCAGGAAAAGTTATAAAATACTTCCATTGCATCGCAGCCCTGGTCCCAAACCTGTGGCCCTTTGGCATTTACTGTGTGGCCCTCAGAGCCCCGGCAGATGGTAGTCTTTGGTGCGCTCTGAAGCCAGAGAAGGAAAAACATTCAGTCTGACTTCTACTTACAAGCAGGTAGACAATTTCCACTTGTGATGTCACCGCAGTTTCCTCGACTACTTGTCCTTGGCAGCTAATTAATCACGTAGGCGTGCAATGATAGCTTCTTTTAGGTTCGTGTGTGACTGAAACCAGGAAAAACTACAATACTGCATATACTTTATAACTGCTTAGACACAATCACTGGACAAAGGTTTTAATGGATGGATGCAACTCTTATGTCACAGGATTAAATTGATCTTTTGTGTGACCAACGGGGTCAGAAGATTCTCACCACAGGCTCTACAATGTGATCTCTGGGATTGCCTAGGATGACAGGCAACAGTTCAGACAAGCCTGGAACAAGGAAGCAAATCATGAAGCAGAGACAGGGTGTGCCCACTGGGGGCAGAGGGTTCTCACCACAGGCTCCTGCACCATCTGATCCTCTCCACCACTGCTGGTGGTGTGGATTTGAAACTGCAGATGGATACTACAATGGGGTAGATTCAGGTACAGCTGCGCGCTCCTTACGGAGGCGCAGTGTACCCTTTTTACCCTGCGCCTACGCAAATTATTTGCGCTACGCTTCATTCATGAAGCAGTAGCCACGTAATTTGCATGGGCGCTCTTCAAAAATGCCCTGCGTAAGGGCGCCTAATGTAAATGATCCCGTAGGGGGCGGGAATCATTTAAATTAGGCGCGTTCCTGCGCCGAGCGTAGAGCGCATGCTCCGTCGGGAAACTTTCCCGACGTGCATTGTGGTAAATGACGTCGCAAGGACGTCATTTGCTTCAAAGTGAACGTGAATGGCGTCCAGCGCAATTCACGATTCACTTACGCAAACTACGTAAATTTCAAATTTCGCGACGCGGGAACGACGGGTATACATAGCATTGGCTGCCCCTGCTAATAGCATGGGCAGCCTTATGCAAAAACCGCCGTACGCAAACGACGTAAACTGCGTACGCAGGGCTCGCGTAACATTGTGAATCGGCGTTAGTATGCAATTTGCATACTATACACTGACCACAACGGGAACGCCACCTAGCGGCCTGCGTAAGAATGCAGCCTAAGATATGAGGGCATAAGAGCCTTATGCCACGCATATCTTAGGCTGCAGTCGGCGTAACAAGCTCTCTGAATCAGGAGAAGTCATTACGCCGGCGCAAGTAAGCAATTGCGCTGCGTAACTATGGTTACGCAGACGCAATTGCTTCTTGAATCTGGGCCAATGTGATCTCTGGGATTGACTAGGATGACAGCCAACAGTTCAGACAAGCCTGGAACAAGGAAGCAAATCATGAAGCAGAGACAGGGTGTGCCCACTGGGGGCAGAGGGTTCTCACCACAGGCTCCTGCACCATCATATCCTCTCCACCACTGCTGATGGTGTGGATTTGAAACTGCAGATGGATTGTCAGGAAAGATGTCTGCAGAGTACAATTGCTATTTCCCGGCGCATGCCTGTGCGCAGGCGCCAACCAGGGTTCTCAGAACAGTCACAGACGTTTCTGCTAATGCGCATGCACATGCACGTGAGAGTGCATGGGCACGCACCCGTCACCTGAACTGGCGCCAGTTGGCCTATTTAAATGGAGCTGTGACACAGACTTATTGCTGCTTGGTCTACAGCGTTTACCTGAAATCCTGTTACCTGTATTTTCTGGCTATCTGTTGCCAAAAGACCCGCCTGTGACCTGAATACGCTCCTGCTTGCTGTTCGGTACCTGATCTGAATGAATGAATGAAAAACGTATATAGCGCAACACATGCAAACTAAATCGCCTCAGGGCGCTTGGTATCCATTTCCTCCTATACGTTGCCTTCTGAATAGATGGGTTTTGAGTTTTTTTCTGAAGGCTTGGTGATTCACTTCCGTTCGGATGCTGGTTGGCAAAGCGTTCCATAGTCTAGGTCCTTGGACGGCAAATCTTCGTTCTCCTTTGGACTTGTATCGGGCCTTAGGTGATCTGCCCGTCTGTTGCCAAGAACCTGCCTGTGACCCGACTATGTTCCTGCCTGCTGTTCTGTACCCGATCTGCCTGTCTGTTGTCGAAAGCCTGCCCGTACCTGACTACTCTCCTGTCTGCTGCTGCACCTGATCTGCCTGTCTGTTGCCGAAAGCCTGCCCGTACCTGACTACTCTCCTGTCTGCTGCTGCACCTGATCCGCCTGTCTGTTGACTACCCGGCTCGTCTGACCTGCTTCCTGCTGTGTGTCCCAGCCGGCCGCACAGATTTTAGGACTGATTCCAGGCCCTCTTACTCCACCGTGCTCCAGCACCAGCTGTCTCACCATCAGCAGGCCTCGAGCCGGAGCTGTACGAGAGGCCTTCCTCCACACGTCAGGCTCACTAACCAGGTACCTGACATGGATACTACAATGTGATCTCTGGGATTGCCTAGGACACAAGCAAGAACTCAGAAAAGCCTGGAACAAGGAAGCAAATCATAAAGCAGAGACAAAGTGTGACTACTGGGGCAGAGGATTCTCACCACAGGCTCCTGCACCATCTGATCCTCTCCACCACTGCTGGTGGTGTGGATTCAAAACTGCAGATGGATACTACAATGTGATCTCTGGGATTGCCTAGGATGACAACCAAGAGCTCAAACAAAGGTAAAGGTGTTGGCTCTATAAAACATCATGAATGAATACATCATATGAACTGGTATAAGTATACCATGTGCAAAAAAGAATACTAATAAAGTTCAAAGTGACAATCCCAACACCATGAGGACGCCAGTACGGCGAAACGTACGTAGAAGTGCGGACTCGTCACTTCCAGGTCCTGTATGTGACACCCATCTTTCCAGTATATACTGAATGAGGCGTGGATCGCACGCTGTCGTGATTTTGATATATCAACCTGCACTTGCTGTAGACACCTTAGTGCAGGGAATGGCACAGTCACATGTGAGCAGGACCGCTGATAGGGGGGGGACCACCAGTCTTCTTATAGGGGGCCCGAGCACACAGGAGAGCCCACACAAGGAGGATTAGTGATGGGCAACAATTTTAGAACTCTTTCTCTCTAAAAGCTGGTCTCTCCCCGTCTCCCTGCTGCCAGCTTTTATCTGATGAGAAAGAGACACTCGTCCCTGTCTAATCCCCCTCTCTGTGCTGGGCTCCCTCCCTCTCAGCACTGGCTCTAAGGTTAGCTCTGCTCTTGAGTTTGTTACCTCTGTAACTTTGTTTCTCTCCCTCCCTCCCTCTCCATTGTCTCTCTGGTGCCGGAACTCCAACAGCCCAGCCTGTACATTTTTTTCATCTCATCTTCATTTTTATTTATTAACTTAGTTTTATCTTTTAGATTTAGCAGGGATTCTGTGAGTTATGTTGTATTTGTGTCTGCTCATAAGGATTTTTATGTATTTTTAGCGAAATATAGCTTTAATATTTTCTTGGGGGCGGGGGGGGGCTTGTCAGGTAGTGTGTATGGGGCCCCGCAATTTCTATCAGCAGCCCCGCATGTGAGTGCAATCTTTGTTCATTTTTAAACCATTTTGTTTTAAACTTATTACACTAAAAGAGCTCTTCTTTGTGTCCTTGGTGGGGTCTGTTCCCTTTATCCTCAGCCTTTCTTGGAGGGGGTCTCATATCAGAGAGATGTCTACTTAGGTTCCACTTGGTCTATTCAATCAAAGCACAATTTGACCTACTGTAAAAAGTGGTCACCTCTGGTGAGTTGCCATCTACCTCATGAGCACTCGTAGTGAAGCTTTTATTTGCCAAAACATCAAACAAGAAGATTGTATATGTATATGGTGTTGGGATTGTCACTTTGGACTTTATTAGTTTGCCTTTTCGCACATGGTATACCTATACCAGTTCATATGATGTATTCATTCATGATGTTTGATAGCGCCAACACCTTTACCTTTGCTCATTTACCTATGAAGTTTAGACTGTTTTAAAAGAGTAACTATCATATATTATAAAATATCACTTCAGATGCAATATTCAACCCACAATTTTTTCACTACAGCTCAGACAAACCTGGAACAAGGAACAAAATCATGAAGCAGAGACAAAGTGTGACCATTGGGGCCGAGGGTTCTCACCACAGGCTCCTGCACCATCTGATCCTCTCTACCACTGCAGGTGGTGTGGATTTGAAACTGCAGATGGATACTACAATGTGACCTCTGGAATTGCCTAGGACACAGGCAACAACTCAGACAAGCCTGGAACATGGAAGCAAATCATGAAGCAGAGACAGGGTTTGACCAATGGGGACAGAGTGTTCTCACCACAGGCTCCTGCACCATCTGATCCTCTCCACTGTTGCTGCTGGTGACACTGCAGTAGGATGCCACAGTGTGATTCCTGGGATTGCCTAGGATGACAGCCAACAGTTCAGACAAGCCTGGAACAAGGAAGCAAATCATAAAGCAGAGACCAGGTCACCGGTAGACAGAGCTGGTAGCAGACAAGGGTAGTCAAGAAAGAAGCTGCAGATCAGAGCGGTATATACTGTATAACTGCATAGACACATTGTTGCAATCATTAGGCTGCCATTTTAATAGATGGACAGAGCACTTGCGTCACGGGGTCCTGCACCATCTGATCCTCTGATGGTGTAGATTTGAAACGATAGATGAATACTACAGTGTGATCCCTGGGATTGTCTAGGATGACAGCCTACAGTTCAGACAAGCCTGGGACAAAGGAAGCAAATCATGAAGCAGAGACAAGGTCAGGACACGCTGATAGCCGGTAGCAGACAAGGGTAGTCAAGAAGCAAACGGCAGGTCACAGCAGGTAGAAAGCTTAAACCAAAAAGTCAGAACCAGGGACAGCCAGAAGTAACTAATTCCACAGATCCAAACAGGAAAACGAAAAGCAACTTGTCAGGTTTTGATACAAACATTGACTGTGTGCCCTGATCCCAGTTTAAACACTACTAACTGAGGCCAGGTGTAAAACTGTAGTGTGACTTTATTTCCACCAGCTGGCAGGGAAATGGGGACAGTTCCAGCACTCCATCTTTGGTTTGCACTCCATCTTTGGTTTCTTAAAGACAACTGCAGCATTTTTTCAGGTGAGTCAGATCTTTCTTAGCTGGGGTTTGCACTTTTGCTTGGATGCACCAGAATGGATTTGGCAAAGTCTCTGACCTTCAGGAGAACTGGAATGGAACTGAACAGAGTAGGTAGTACCAGGCAGCAATAGACAACTGACCTTCTAGTTCCAAAAGGACCTTTCTGATTGGCTGCTGGAAACATATAACACATGTTTTGCCGACTGGATCAATGCAGCACAATATGGATGTTGCAGTACTTGCACCCCTGGGCCTAGCAGGCCATCATCACCACATGGAGCATACTTCGATTCCAAACATGCCCTGCCCACCAGGACTCAGAGGACTGATAGCACAGATAGGGCAGGGACCCTAAAACCTCAATGGATCCTCTTCCCATCTGCTATTCTGCACATTGGTTCAACTAAGAATGGACTCCACACCGAATTAGAAGAAAATTCTAGGTGCAACAAAAGAACCTAAACCTTCACACATGCCTGGGCTACAAACAAACTACAACCAGGGCTATCTGGATAATATACACAGCAATTCCAGGTACCAAGGAAAACAAATATGAGCGACTAACACTATCCAGCAAACTATGCAACTATGTTAAAGTCACAAAGATAAATATGTTTATGTTAACTCTCAACTAGCTAAATACTTTCTACGTTTCAAAACAAAACCTCCGCAAAGTCTCTCTCTTATGGTTCTTTAGAATGGTGTGATCCAGGATCACCAACATGAGAACAACGGGGAGTGGAGTAGAACAGACAAAAACCTGGATGAAGCATTAAAGCACTGACACATAGACACATTTCTGTGGAACGCTCTACCAACCACTATCCGATTGGAGGTGAACCACTTGGCCTTCAGAAGAAAGATCAAAACCCATGTCTTCTGAGATCAAAAAGTTTACTCAGGGAATGCATACTAAGTGCCCAGAGGCGATTCAGTTCGCATGTGTTGCGCTATATAAGTTTCTAACTCACTCACTCACTCACTTTGTGCATTGGCGCCAAACGTCCTATTTAACTGCTATATGTTCTTCAGCTTCACCTGATCCATGTTACTGTGTTCCTACTTATGCTGACTGATTTTTCATTGCTGACCCAGGTTGTTCCTGACCTTGCTTGGATTCTGACCTCAGCTTGCCTCTGACTATTCTCTGCCTGATCTCCTGGTGTTGACCTTGGCTTGCTAGTGAACCTTGCTCTGCCTGCTTCCCCCTGGTACTGACCCCGGCATGCCTCCTGACTATGCTGCTGTCTCACGGCATATAACCCAGGCTCATTTTGGTTACATTCCTGATTGTGGCAATGACCTGCTATCAAGCTGTTGGCACCCGTGCTTCTTTGAGCCTTGTACCTCTGTCACCACATTCAGATGTGCTCTGACCAGACCTCCAAGGGAAGCCCTCTCATCAACTCGGGCTTCAAACAAAGGTATGTGACAGTTGCCCTTTTATGAGATGTCATAAACCACAAGTTACACCCATGGACAGATCATGAGATTGGTGGTATCACACAAATGTACAAACATGAAATGCTTCCCCGTGATAGATCGAGAGATTGTTCGTTCCACAGAGATATAGAAAAAAGATGTAACACCCATTAGAAAAGATTGAGACATTGGTGTCACCTGGTAATAAAATGCTTATCTTGTACTTTGCAATCCTTCCTTAGTCGCCCATTCTTCAGAAAAAAACTCTAAACTTCAGAATGTCCACGAAGGTTCCCAAGTATCTAGGTCAACCATTCTCAACCAGGGTTTCCGTGGATTTCTAGGGTTCCTCCAGAGGTGGTTAGTGGTTCCTTGAGCTGTGGCTAAGTGACCTTCAATGTGATAATGCCTGTATAGTTCCAGGTTCAACACCACTTGGCAGAGCCAGAGGCATGACTGTTAGGGTGGCATTCCGACCTCCACTGTAAGATGAGCATTCATCCCACTGACCACCACCAATGTAAGGGGTATTTTCCCAATGACCATAAATAGACCCATCTTAGCAGTGGTTCCCTGAGACCTGAAAATTATTCCAAGGGTTCCTTTGAGGTAAAAAGGTTGAAAAAGACTGATCTAGGTTATGGTATATCCAATTGTGGTTGGTCTCTGTGAATTTCTGACCTTCAAGTTATTCATTTTATTGTTATGGTTTTTTTTTAAGCTTCTTGATTATTTTAATTACAATAGTAGTAATCACTTCTGTTGGCCCTTCTATTTATAATAAAACTATTGCTACAGACAATCGGTTTCCAATCGGAATTTTTTCCGTCTGGAAAAATTGAAAACCTGCTCTCATTTTTTTGTTGGCAGATATTCCGACAGCAAAAGTCCAATGGAGCATACACACGGTTGGAATTTCCAATCGTGTGTACGGGGCATTAGTGGTAGCAGGACAAGGGTCTTCTCTTGGGGTTATGCTGTGGTGGTTAAATTTTCATTTTTTGAGAGTATCTTCCAAGTTTTCCTGTTCTCCATTAGTCAACTTTTTTCGGACCTGAACAACAACTAGATTTTCATATAAATGGAAAGCTTTTTTTTGTCAAAGCTTTTAACAGGAGGCCATTCTTTGTAACAAGTGGAGTCAGAAAGTTTAGATCACATTTTTGCCTTTGTAGAAGGTTTCTAAATCCTAGAATTTTCACAAACATCCCACTCATGCTACATAATTAATTTTGTATTGGCTTCTTCTAAACGTTACGAAGTAGACTTACATTTTAACAGGAAGCCGTTCTTCACTGTAAGTGGAGTCAGAGAGTTTAGATCCCTTTGTACCTTTGTACAAGGTTTCTAAATTTCATTACTCTAGAATATTCACAAACATTCCACTCATGCTACAAAATGAAATTTTGATCAGCTTCTTCTAAACGTTGGGAAGTAGACTTCCGTTTTTAACAGGCGGTCGTTCTTCACCGTAAGTGGAGTCAGAAAGTTTAGATCACATTTTCCAGTACTTTTGTACAAGGTTTCTGAATCCTACTACTGTAGAATATTCACAAATATCCCGCTCATGCTACACAATGAAATTTCGATCAGCTTCTTCTAAACGTTGTGAAGTAGACTCCGCTTTTAACAGGAGGCCGTTCTTCATTGCAAATGGAGTCAGAAAGTTTAGATCACATTTTTGCCTTTGTAGAAAGTTTCTAAATCCCGCTACTCTAGAATAGTCACAAACATCCCACTCATGCTACGTAATTAATTTTGTATTGGCTTCTTCTAAACGTTAGGAAGTAGACTCCACTTTTAACAGGAGGCCGTTCTTCATTGCAAGTGGAGTCAGAGAGTTTAGATCCCTTTGTACCTTTGTAGAAGGTTTCTAAATTCCATTACTCTACAATATTCACAAACATCCTACTCATGCTACACAAGGAAATTTTGATTAGCTTCTTCTAAGCGTTGGGAAGTAGACTCCGCTTTTAACAGGAGGCCTTTCTTCATCTTAAGTGGAGTCAGAGAGTTTAGATCACATTTTACTTTTGTAGAAAGTTTCCGAATCCTACTACTCTAGAGTATTCACAAACATCCCACTCATGCTACAAAATGAAATTTGGATTGGCATCTTCTAAACTTTGGAAACTAGACTCTGCTTTAAACAGAAGGCCGTTCTTCATCTCAAGTAGGGTCAGAGAGTTTAGATCACATTGTACTTTTGTAGAAGGTTTCTGAATCTAACTACTCTAGAATATTCAACATCCCTCTCATGCTACACAATGAAATTTGGATTGGCTTCTTCTAAACTTTGTGAACTACACTCTGCTTTTAACAGAAGGCCGTTCTTCGTCTCAAGTGGAGTCAGAGAGTTTAGATCACATTGCACTTTTGTAGAAGGTTTCTGAATCCTACTACTCTAGCGTATTCACAAACATCCCACTCATGCTACACAATGAAATTTGGATTGGCTTCTACTAAATGTTGAGAAGTAGACATTGGGGCAGATCCACAAAAGAATTACGCCGGCGTATCTCTTGATACGGCGCGTAATTTCAAATTTTGCGCGTCGTATCTTTGTTTTGTATCTACAAAACAAGATACGACGGCATCTCGGATCGATCCAACAGGCGTACGTCTTAGTACGCCGTCGGATCTAGACGACGCGTTTCACGCTAACAAGCGCTTTGTCACGGTCCTGTGACAAAGCGCTTGTTAGCGCGAAACACGTCGTCTAGGACATATTTTGAACTATTTTCTTCTTATCATGGAAGTCCCAATCCTGTATTAAGAACTTTATTTTTATTTTCATCGAATTTCCACTTGCATTTCCTGATTTCCAACTCTGAGGAGCGCTTCCTATGGTCTGTCCACCAGAGGGTGTCCAGCACTTCCCTGCATCACATCGTGTTGAAGCATAACGACGTCTCAGACGTGAGACGTCAGCGCGCTCATCCAGGGAGAGCGTCCGCTGCTACTGGCTTCTCCGCGCTGTGTCCCCGGCGGTCAGAAGTATCGGACCAAGTGGCGCTCCGGCACTCACACGAGAGGGTCACTGGGACCCCGGATCGTCCCGTTCCGCTCAGGGGGGTGACATCCCTCCCCTCATTCATGCTCTACGCCTGCATTCGCCTGAAGAGGTACTGTGATTACTGTTTTTACTGATTTCATCATGAATCACAGTTCAAACTGAAACCGCAAGTTTTAACCCCTTGAGGCACTGAGAGTATGTTGGACTACCATTGCATATATACTTGGAACTATTGGTATACTATATATTTTGGACTGTGTTGTGGAAATTTCGAAATTGCATTTAAATTAAACGGATTGGTTCTTCCCAAATAGAGACTCTATTACATGTTTTTTCTTTGATTAATTTTGAGCTGAATTAAGTTGGTGAACTCCCATGAGCGCAGAGTTATTCTTGGTGTTTCTAATAACAGGGGCAGCCAATGCTAAAGTATACCCGTCGTTCCCGCGTCGCGACGTTTGAATTTTACGTAATTTGCGTAAGTGATTCGTGAATGGCGCTGGACGCCATTCACGTTCACTTTGAAGCAAATGACGTCCTTGCGATGTCATTTGCCGCAATGCACGTCGGGAAAGTTTCCCGACGGAGCATGCGCTCTACGCTCGGCGCGGGAGCGCGCCTAATTTAAATGATTCCCGCCCCCTACGGGATCATTTACATTAGGCGCCCTTACGCAGGGCAAGTTTACACAGCGCACACGCAATTTACGGAGCTACTGCTCCGTGAATCGTGGGTAGCGCAGGAAATTTGCGGGGGCGCAGGGCAAAAACGCTGCCCTGCGCCTCCGTAACAAAGGGGCAAATCTACCTGAATCCGGGCCAATATTCACAAACATCCCACTCATGCTACACAATGAAATTTGTATTGGCCTCTTCTAAACGTTGGAAAGTAGACTCTGCTTTTAACAGGAGACCGTTCTTTATCACAAATGGCGTTAGAGAGTTTCTATCCTTTTGTACCTTTGTAGAAGGTTTTTGAATTATTCTACTGTGGAAAATTCACAAACATCCCGCTTATGCTACACAATGAAATTAGGATCACCCTGTGTCACAGATCAGCTGCGGAGCTGATCTATGTCTTACCTTTACTGCTCTAGCTGTTGTTCCACAAGCATTTTTTTCAGCTCTGGCTACACTCAGCAGCTATGGGTGTCGCCGGCTTCACCTGTTGCTTAATATATCCTTCCCTCCTGCTACTTCCTGTCCAGCCTCCCCTCTGGTTGCTTGAGCAACACTTGTTTCTGAGCGCCCTTCCTGTAACCTGCTTAACCTAACCTCTCGTGAACTGATCTCTTGTGTACCGACTCGGCTAGTTCTCCTGATTACGTTGTCTGCTGCCCGCCCCGACCTTGGCTCGCTATCCGGCTCTCTTTTTTCTTCATCCATCCATCCGTGCCTGACTGTGTCTTCTGGTGCTCTCCTCGCGAGCAGGGTGAACCTGGGGGTCGTGACCTGGGGTCAGCACTCAGCTAAGCCCAAACAGTCGTGAGGGGGTCCCTGGCAGAATACCGGCTGGCCCTTAGATTCAACGCCCTGGGGATCCCGTGTCACCTGTGCTCACCTGTGGGCTCACATCTGTACCACTATGACACCCTGTTTTTAACGCATATTGTTAGGTAGGTCAATTCGATTGGTCACAGGCTAGTTGGTAAGTTGAGCTTGGAAATTTCTTTAGTTTTGTTTGACTTCTGTATTTTTTGCATGGCCCTTTTTGTTCTTCCCCCCATTAGCATCTTGGGTCCGCATGACACCTTGAGGGTTCCCTGTTGGGTATTCTGGTCCGGTTTTGGCCCTCTGTGGTTCCGGAGGGAGTGGCTGTTCTTTTAATGATTCCAGTTGTGGTTGTGGAGGGAAACTCTGCTTTATTTTGCATAGCTGCTTCAAAATAGTGTCCACATACAAGTTGTTTAGTTTTGGGCATCCCAAAGCTCTTCACAATCTCTATCCCAGTTCTACAAAACAATGAAAACAACAAAAAGACACTATCTGCTTCATTACTACAATCTGAGGACTGAGTGAGATTTTATACATCTGGTTGAAAATACCATGTGCCTGGTTGCTTACTCCATTAAGAGATCAGAAGCTAGGATCAGATCGGCGGACCAAGTCAGGGGTCCGGTACATGGACGTTGCGCGGGCCTAGATTAGAACATTGGAAATACAAGCTTTTAATGAACATACAAACTCAGTGGGCAAACATCACGTTTACACATGAAGAGGCACAGGATGACACATTACTCTTTTTAGAACGTGTACTACATGTGGGCGGGGCTTAGTCGCCCTAGTGGGGGACACTAGAACTACACTTACTAATTGTCTAGGTTCTAGGCAGGGGTTTTCCTCCATGTGATAATCACATTAAGGCATAACTCCAGATTTGGGAGCAAAACAAAAAGAAAATGGTTAACCCTCTAGCCGCCCCACGCTAACTGACTGTAGTGTTACACTAAGCACTACAAATACTACCATAGTCAGATAACACCAACTCCCATGTGCTCAGCATTTAGAAACTGATGCAGAGCCTGCACCGCCATTCACAAACCCAACAATACCTGCAACATGGAGTTCCTGGTTCCGGGACCATATTGGTCCGGAACATTTGAGCTGTGGCAGGGAGCCCAGTGGTCGACTGGGTTCCCAATCCTGAAGATCCCAAGCGGTATAGCTGTTGGGTGGGGAATCCATCTGAGGAAAGCCAATGAGAGGCTGTCGATCCAATAGGGTCTCGACAATCCACCGGGGATTGAGGTATCCGGACACTGATACTAAAGCAACTTGAAGGAGATCCAGGCGTAATTCTGCCAAGGAGGTTCATCTCCGTAACCACAATCAGGAGGGCCTGTGGCAGAGGTTTCTCACTGAATCCATTCCAGGAGGGTCTGTGGCAGAGACTTATCCTTAAAGGTTTGAGCGATACTCTGGCTGCCAGGTCAGTGAGAGAGGACTGTCCGGGTACACTATACACACTCAGGCAGAAGTGGCGCAAGAAGTGTTATACATGGGAGCAGGACTGTTTCCCTATTGCTACGCCTGAATTTGCTATTCTCCTTCTTCCTTCAACTCTATCTTCTTCACCACAAGTTTTGTTGTTTTTACCCGGCTGGGTAATAAAGGGCACAACAAAAGACACCCGTCATGGACATTCCTTTACTTCTGCTATATGCACCATACACCCCTAGGAATTCGGAGAGCCACAAGGTAAATGTGCCACCCAAAACAAACCAGCAGCTCCTCCGGGGGTAGTGCTACACTAGCAATGCTTATATGGCCTATGCTAGAGGGCAAAACAACGACCTGCTGGACTACCTGAGTGTACTGTATCTACTCTAACCTACAGTCCCCATGTTACAAGCTATGTTCTTTGGATACACTTGGCAGTAACCCACTCAAGAAGAGACTTCAGAGCAGGAATTAAACAGTTAGGGCCCTTTCACACGGAGCGGATCCGTATTGATCCGCCCCTTGTGTGTCCGTCTGCTCAGCGGGGATCATCCGTAAATCCCCGCTGAGCTGTCGGCGGACAGGGCGGTCTCCGCACACTGTGCAGAGACCACCCTGTCTTTCCTCTGCTCTCCCCTATGGGGAATCGGATGAATACGGACTGTGTGTCCGTATTCATCCGATCCGTTCCGCCAGACGGAAGAAAAATAGGGTTTTCTTCCGTCTGAAAAAGCGGATCTTTGCGGAGGCGGATCTTTACGGACATTAGTGGATGCATCATCCGCTAACGTCCACAATCCCATAGGGATGCATTGTGAGTCCGTAAACAGACTTGTAAAAAACGGACCGTTCGTCCGTACGTGTGAAAGGGCCCTTAACGATAACTTTTCTTAAGAAAGGAAAAAAACACAGGAATAGTTCTCATCAGGTATCTTCTCACATGAATTCCTGCACATGGGGCTTTAGTGCCCATAGAGTAATCATACCTGAATAACAGCACAAAGTCTTTGGTGTCCATTAGAGCCAGATTGGTAAATAATCCATAAGAGGTAGCACAGAGTCCATATAGTTAGTCCATGTTTGGCAAAGATCCTTGAAGGCGGTAAGTCCAAGATTTGTAGTTAAGAGTCCTCATGCTCTCACTCCCTTTAGGGAGGCCCGAATGCCCCCCCCCAGCAGGGGGCGCTGTCTGATAGCATAATGGCCTAAATTTTGACAGTGTTTACAGCAACTCTCTCCTGTTGCACTGAAGGGCCATGGATCTGTGGAAAATTGGTGGGTAAATCAAGCCAATCAATCCCTGAGATCCACCACACATCTACATTTTAACAGTTTTACAGGAAAGACAGCAGACTTGATCAGGGGCGAATCCAGAGTCTAGTTTTGGGAGGGTCACTACCAGAAAATTATGCGGGCAATTTGTCGGGGCAATGGCTGGTGTTGGGGCTTCAATCATCACGGCGCCATGGTTGATATGGTGTCAGGATGATTGAAGCGCATTATTATGTAGCGCTCACCCCCGAAGGAGCCGCTGGTTGATTTGGGATCGGCGTATTAAGTTACCAAATTCTTCTGTCCAGGGGTAATACTTGTGAGTGTGGATAAAAGAGCAAGTGTCCAGCCGGTAGCGTGAGTTTTCAATGCTTTATTCCAAGGCCAACAAGGCCAACATCAACATGACACACAGTAGAGAGAAGGGGTTGATGAGTAGGAAGAACTTGTAGTATCAGGCCTTGGATATCAGAAGCATAGAGAACAAGCCTGCTCTCGGCACAAACGATTCAAAACATCGCCACCCTCGCCAGGGTAGGTAAGTGCCCCCTGGACAGGCAATTAACGTGGACCTGGCAGCCAAAGGGTCACTTGCAATAATCAAATCACTGGGAGGAAACAATGCCTCTGCCACAGGCTTAGTAAATTTTATCTTTATAGTCAAAGCGTAAGGATAGCGAATCCTCCCAGTAAGTCCTATTCTGTAGGGTCACCTACTAACAGCAAAAAAAGGGTACCTGTCATGTGGCGTGGTGACCGGATCCCCGGTGGTTCGTCCAGGCCTCGCAAACAACCTCTGTACTTAGGTTCTCCCGAGCCAATCCCCCACCGTTCAGCTCCCAGCTTAGGATCTGGAACCCAGCAAACCGCTGGGGTCCCTTTCTTCATCAAATGAAGGCTCTGCGAGGTGCATAGATTCAGCCAGGCAGGCCATGAGGACGGGGGCCCGCGGATGCGCGCACCCTGAAGGTGGATGCTGCACCTGGACCTCGGGCCCCGCAGAGAACAACCAAAAAAAATGGCGGGTGCCACAGATATACCCCCCGTCAGCATGCCCAAAGTGGGAAAACTCCTCTGATTGGCTGCTGGGGAGAATGGTTCTGTCGCCCAGGGGTGGCAACGCACCCCTGGACACACAGACTGACCCATGAGGCAGTTCCGAACTGGCAACAGCACAAACTAACAATTAGTGAATGGGAGCAACTGAAATCTCCCATTCCCCACTAACTTTAGCGTAACGCCCCACTAACTTTAAAGGGGGGGGGGGGGGCGCTACAATTACTATTATTACATCATAATATAAAATTAAATAGTTCAACTCACCATAATGCAGAATCAGTGGAAGCCCCGAGCGTGTCACTTGCCACCGTTGCCTGCCACCAGATGTGGATTGCCACTTGCCATGTCACTTGCCACATCCCATGCCACCACATGTGGATTGTCATTTGCCAATGTCGCCTGCCACAAGATGCGGATTGTCACTTGCCAGTGGCTGTGTTTCAGAGTGAGGGCGGGCAATGAGAGATGTCAGAAAGCCCCTACCCATCAGAATATGCAACCAAAGTGATGTTGCCCTGCGGCCATCTTGGTACACCCACCCTTGTCCACAGTAAGCCTAAGGTTAGAAGTTGGCAAGTGGACATCTTTATACACCCACCATTTATACACTAGCAATCATGCCAGGCGGTAAGGCTGGTGAGCGGGCTGGCGTGTCACTGAGGGAGCAGGCAGGTGTTATGTCAGGAAGCCACCTCTACCCAGCTGAATATGCAACTGAAGTGACGTTGCGTTGTGGTCATCTTGGTACACCCACACTTGTCCACAGTAAGCCTAGGGTTAGAAGTCGGCAAGCGGACATCTTTATACACCCACTGGAGTCTTGCTTTTCAAAGTTATTTTTAACAGTAAACTCAGCTTATATAGTGAAATAATAAGTTTACTGTATAACTGTGAAAGCAAGACTCCGGTGGGTGTATAAAGATGTCCGCTTGACCAACTTCTAACTCTAGGCTTACTGTGGACAAGTGCGGGTGTACCAAGATGGCCGCGACGCTACGTCACTTCAGTTGCATATTCAGATGGGTTCTTGACAGAACACCTATCTACTCGCTCAGTGACACGCCAGTCTGCTCACCAGCCTTACCGCCCGGCATGATTGTTCACTCACCAGCCTGCCCGTCCTCTCGCTCACCCGCCGGGTGCAATTGCCCTGTTGCCTCCCCCTGGATCCGCCCCTGGACTTGACCCAGATAACTGCAGAACATGAGTCAACATAGAAATAAACATTAAACCTCTGTAGGCACCTGCCTACACACATGTCAAGGAGAGGGGTGACATTGAGGCCTACAGGAAACTCATGAACACAGAGGAATCTCTAAATTTTTACTCCAACTATCAAGCTGGAACACAAACTGGAGGTTATTGGAACTCTGCAACATTGGGTTGAGGCGGTACCAACAAACACAGTGTCTAAAGACGTCTACACCTCGTAGATACTTTCAGAAAAGCATTTTTTGAATGGCGCCCATGCTAACCGGCCAACCTTTCTTGTTCACAATGCATCATCCCTGCTGCTCAGTGAGGGACCCAGAAGCAAGTGGGGATCAATAAATTAGCAGTGAAGTAGCAGAGCCTACTTCAGTGATTTCCAGCTTCCTGGGGCATCCAGGGGTATCAGCCAAGTATGGTATATACATATTTACATATGGAGCTAGACAGAGAGGACAACTGGTTCAACCCCCCCTCCGGTGTCACATTTGGCACCTTTCAGGGGGGAGGGAGGTGCGGACCTCAGCTTTAAGCTCACTTCTTCAGGGAATTCCAAAACATTCTCTATTCATCTGTTACCTTAACTATCATTCCAGCCCATCTGCTGTGTACATTGCTTTGATCAGTCTTCAAATCCAGACCCTCCTAGGTGTGATGGCCCAAATAACCTGATCTTTCCTTGATTTGAAAGCCAAATGGAGGACTGGACTGGATCGATATTTGGATGACGGAGAGCTCCCTCAAACTTAATGGATCCAAAACAGAACTTCTCTTTCTCCATGCAAACCAAAAGAAAAACTCTAGGATGACATGGACACCACCCACCATCTTTGGACAAACCATCACCCCCCAGCACCAAAGTCAAAAGCCTCGGAGTCATCTTTGACTCAGACATGACTATGGACGCACAAATAGGATCAGTAGTCAGCGGATCTCACCATCTTCTCTGCCTGCTATGTAGACTCGTTCCCTTCATCCCGGAAGAGGACACAGCAGTAGTAGTTGGAGCAATCATTAATTCCTGACTCGAATACGCAAACTCCCTCTACCTCGGACTCCCCAAATACCAAATTTTGCATCTACAAGTCATCCAGAACACAGCAGAAAGACTAGTAACGGGAAAAAAAACCTTGGGAATCAATCACCCCGTCCCTGATGTCCACCTCCTGTGGAAGGGAATTCCACATCCTTGCTGCTCTTACAGTAAAGAACCCTCTACGTAGTTTAAGGTTAAACCTCTTCTCTTCTAATTTTAATGAGTGACCAGGTCTCTTGTTAAACTCCCTTCCACAAAAAAGTTTTATCCATATTGTGGGGTCACCAGTACGTTATTTGTAAATTAGAATCATATCCCCTCTAAAGCGTCTCTTTCCTCATAACTAATATCCTCCAGACAGTTTATTAGCTTTGTTGCCCTTCTTTGTACTCTCTCTATTTCCAGTACATCCTTCCTAAAGACTGGTGCCCAGAACTGGACAGCATATTCTGGGTGCGGCTGGACCAGAGTCTTGTAGAGCGGGAGAATTATCATTTTATCTCTGGAGTTAATCCCCTTTTTAATGCCAATATTCTGTTTGCTTTGTTAGCAGCAGCTTGGCATTGCATGTCATTGCTGAGCCTATTATCTACTAGGACCCCCAGTTCCTTTTCCATCCTAGATTCCCCCCAGAGGTTTAACCCCCCCTCCCCCCAGTGTATAGATTGCATTCATATTTTTGCCACCCAAATGCATTATTTTAAATTGTTGTACCTCTCTTCAGGAAGCCTCCACTTTGGGTGTGGACTTGGCCAGGGCGCTCCTCGTTTCAAGTCTATAGATCGTTGTTACAGTTCGTAAGAGGCTCCGGATGGTTGTAACTACCCGCTGTTCCTGAATAAGTTGTGTTGAACCTTTCTACAAAATAACTTTGTTGCCTGACGTGTACTCTGCATGCTTACTGCCCCCCCCCCCCACACCACACTGCACCTTGCTCTCAAGGGGAAGTCCAAAAATGTTAAGTTGTCAGTAATAAATGAGGACAAATCCTCCAATGGGACATCTGTTCCTTTGACAACTTGAAGATGGGAATTCTATTCTTTTTGGAGAGAATTTCTGTAAGATCCTGTTGTACAGTATCTCCAGGACAGGAAGTGGCGGTAAATCACAGGCAGCGAAAAATAGCCAGAGAGGGGTTTTAATTCTTCCCGACACCCAAAATCTTTATTTACGGCTTGCTTTTCCATCTTAGAATTTAATATGCCCTATGTATCATCCTCTGATACCTATTCCATTGCAAGCACCAACAAACTGGATCATCATAACAAGACCTGCTACAAATCAAAAGGCGAACGAAGATTCGCAGTCCAAGGGCCACGGCTATGGAACGCTCTACCCACGGACATCCGCTTGGAAGAAAACCATCTGGCCTTCAGGAAAAAGCTTAAGACCCACCTCTTCTAAAGACTGTTGTGGAAATTTTATGAAGAGGTATTTAAATATGTATTGTCATAGTGTCACCCAGTGTTAGTTCTCCCGCAACCCGCTCTAAAGAGCTGAGTGGGGCAGACTGACGCAGGTTGAGATCCGTTAGGTAGTGGAAAAACTTCCTGTAGTTGGAGAGAGGAGTTTGAGGAGTGAGGATATGTCTGCCGGCGAAAGGGCCCCTATGTGATGCACAGACATTCGGCTGGGGGGATGTGTCCGCTCTGCAAACACATTATCAGTTTAGCGGATGTGCGCTCTTGTCACCCCTGTATGCCTGATCAACATATTTGTGGTGCCATAGGAGTACACCTGCAGATAAGCTCTCATCGACAGGAAGTGTGTTCATTAGTTGTTGTATTATTCATGTTGTTGTTTGTATTAACTAATCCTGTTGGAAGGATTTCCTGTGTTGTCACACCCTGTGTTGTCACATCCTTATTTGGTCATTTCCTGTGTGGAGGTCACATCCTGTGATGTCACTTCCCATGGAGGAAGTGATTGGCTGCTGGAGCCATCACTTCCTGTTTGTGAAAGCTTTTGTGATTTATGAATAAAAGGCCAAGTTGGCTAGTCTCAGTCAGTGATTCTGACGGAGCTTAGAACGTAAGGATGGTCATGTCTGTTTACTGGGGATGAATGGGAAATAGAATGATGCGTAAGATGCATTATATCATTAGATGAAATATGTGCTTATTAGCACAGGAGATTGGGGATATGGTGTGCGCTCTGCGTACAGCCAAACTTTCCATGTCAAGAAACAGGCTGCAAAAGCTCCTAGAGGCAATTTAGTTTGCGTTTGTAGCGCTATGCAAGTTACTCATTCATTCATACCACTGGTTTTTCATTTCCTTCTTTCTTGAACATTTTTTTTTAACTTCCTTTTTATTATTGAGACTATATATCATAGACAGAAAATAATAAGGTACAGCATTCCAAAAAGTGAGAACGAGGTAGCATATGCACCAAGAAAACAATAGACAGTGGATAGCAAAAGAAATTTCCATAAGGCCGGGCACGTTCCAAAAATAAGAGGCTAATCAAGCTTAATGTACATATCAAATACATGACAGCTGCGTAGCAGAGAAAACAATCATGTCTAGCAAATGATCGACCCATAATGACCTATTACTGTAAATAGCTGATGAGATCCATGGTAGAAAGACTGGTACTTTATCGGACATTTTAGCTTCAGTCTGCTTGATATTCACCTTCTTGTCATCTTTTTTTTTTTTTCACTTCTGTAAATTCAAATGTTCTCTTTTGCAACTTGAATCATCTCAACAAGCACTAAAATATAATTAGAGCCCTCTCCTCTCTTTCCTTTACTCCTTGATTAAGAGGTTAGTAGGCAAAATTCCATCATTGCAGGCAGGTGAAGGATGGGTTAATTGCACAATGTTCTGTGGGGCTGTGGCAGAAGTGGGGGGGGGGGGGGTTAATAGATGGGCTGCGTGGCATTTTCTCAGCAAACTTCCTGATAGTGAAATATGGTCAAGGTAGGGGACCATAACTAAGGTGGACCATTCTGATTAGAAGGCAATCAGATGTACACAGACAATTCAACATCACGATTGGAGGGCAGTCAGATATACACTTAACATCACTAAATCTTCTAGCCAAGCCCATTCTCATGTAAACGTGCTTATATCTTCTGATCATGCATGCCTACATGGGTTTATTGGGGTTGATTGGGCCTATGAGTTGATTGGGTTTCATAGACCAAATTAACTACTTGCGACATATATCTTTTTGATGACAAAAATTAGCTTACCAACCCACATTCTCCATCTCCAACCAACTACTGCAACCATTATGAAGCAGAGAAAGTAGGTTTGACGCAACCCTTAATAAAGTGATTGAGATGTAGCCATGACAGTGAAAAGGTACTAGGCTTGGTGATAAGCAGTTTTCCTGTACTGGTATTTGCACCTAGCTTTCTGGCGACCTCTGATCAGGAAAGCCCACTGTCCATTCCAAGGGCAGGATCCCTCCCAGACACATGGATATTTTGTCAAGGTAATGGGAATATTGCGTCATATATCTCTTTGATGACAAAAACTAGCTTACCACCCCCCCTTCTCCATCACCAACCAACTACTGCAACCATTATGAAGCCAAGAAAGTAGATCTAATGCAACCCTTAATAACGTGATTGAGATATAACCATGACAGAGAAAATATACTAGGCTTGGCGATAAGCAGTTTTCCTGAACTGGGATTTGCACCTAGCTTTCTGGCGACCTCTGATCAGGAAAGTCCACTGTCCATTCCAAGGACAGGATCCCTCCCAGACACATGGAAATTTTGTCAAGGTAATGGGAAAATAAATAAGGTGGACTTTTCGATTAGAGGGCAGTCAGACATACACTCAACATCAGCAAATCTTCTTGCCAAGCCCGTTCTCAAATAAAGATTACTTACATGAGTTTATTGGATTTCATTGGGTCTATGAGTTGATTGGGTTTCACAGACCAAATTAACTACTTTGCGTCATATATCTCTTCTATGACAAAAACTAGCTTACCACCCCCCCTTCTCCATCACCAACCAACTACTGCAACCATTATGAAGCCAAGAAAGTAGGTCTAATGCAACCCTTAATAACGTGATTGAGATATAACCATGACAGAGAAAAGATACTAGGCTTGGCGATAAAAGTTTTCCTGAACTGGGATTTGCACATAGCTTTCTGTCGACCTCTGATCAGGAAAGCCCACTCTCCCATCCAAGGACAGGATCCCTCCCAGACACATGGAAATTTAGTCAAGGTAGTGGAACATAACTAAGGTTAACTTTTGGATTGGAGAGCAGTCAGACATACACTCAACATCACCAAATCACTTTATTGGGTTTGATTGGGCCTATGAGTTGATTGGGTTTCATAGACCAAATTAACTACTTTGCGTCATATATCTCTTTGATGACAAACATTAGCTTACCACCCCCTATTCTCCATCTCCAACCAACTACTGCAACCATTACGAAGCCGAGAAATTAGGTTTCGATGCAACCCTTAATAAAGTGATTGAGATGTAGCCATGACAGTGTAAAGATACTGGGCTTGGTGATAAGCAGTTTTCCTGAAGTGGGATTTACACCTAGCATTTTGGCGACCTCTGATCAGGAAAGCCCACTCTTCATTACAAGGACAGTATCCCTCCCAGACGCATGGAAATTTAGTCAAGGTAGTGGAACATAACTAAGGTGGACTTTTCGATTGGAGGTCAGTCAGATATACACTCAACATCACCAAATCTTCTAGCCAAGCCCATTCTCATGTAAATATGCTTAAATCTTCTGATCACGCATGCCTACGTGGGTTTATTGGGGTTGATTGGGCCTATGATTTGATTGCGTTTCATAGACCAACTTAACTACTTTGCATCATATATCTTTTTGATGACAAAAATTTGCTTACCAACCCACATTCTCCATCTCCAACCAACTACTGCAACCAGTATGAAGCCGAGAAAATACTGTAGGTTTGATGCAACCCTTAATAAAGTGATTAAGATGTAGCCATGACAGTGTAAAGATACTGGGCTTGGTGATAAGCAGTTTTCCTGAACTGGGATTTGCACCTAGATTTCTGTCGACCTCTGATCAGGAAAGCCCACTCTCCTTTCCAAGGACAGGATCCCTCCCAGACACATGGAAATTTAGTCAAGGTAGTGGAACATAACTAAGGTGGACCATTCTGATTAGAAGGCAGTCAGATGTACACAGACAACTCAACATCATCAAATCTTCTAGCCATTCTCACATAAACATGCTCATATCTTCTGATCATGTATGCTTACATGTTTTTTTTTTTTTTTTTTTACCTCAAAAACATTTTATTGAGAAAAAATATGAAAACATTTCCAGGTTCCAGAGTAAATACAACATACTGTATATAACCAGGAACAAAATCCAACTTCCACTATGTCATATCATCACATATTGACATAACCACCATTCTGGCACTACACCATGAGTCTGCAATGGAAACCCAAAACAACAGCAGGGAAAAGTGCATTTCAGGGGATAGTGAAGAGGTTGGTTCACAATAATCTATCCAAAATTAAATCTACATTGTGTCCAACCAAGGGGACCATAGTTTATTAACTTTGCTAGGGCAACCTCTATGCTGGTAGATGTATTTTTCAAGACCTAGCGTATCGCCCATTTGGGTGATCCACTCTTTCCGCGTGGGTGGGTCAGCTAATTTCCAATGTCTAAAAATGAGTTTGCGGGCTTGAGCTCTGGCTATTGCTTGTTTAGAGAGATCTTTTACCTGAAGATTGTTCACATGAGCTGACCTCCCTTCTAAAAAAAAAACAAAAAACAGGTCATCAAGCTTTTTAATTTTGCTTAGTCAAGGATGCCTGCTTATGTCACACATATACCACAGACACCCCAACCACCATCCAGGGCTGCCAGGTTTTGCATACCAGTTAGTGTACAATACATTAAATACTAGATACACCCAGAAGTATGGTTGGGTTTCATAGACCACATGAACTAGCTAGCTTACCTCCCCTCTTATCCATCTCCGACCAACTACTGTAACCATTATGAAGCCAAGAAAGTAGGTTTGATGCAACCATTAAAAAGGTAATTGAAATATAGCCATGGCAATGAAAAGATTAGTGATAAGCAGGCTTAGTGATAAGCAGTTTTCCTGAACTGGGATATACACCTAACTTACTGGCAACCCTTGATCAGGAAGCTTACTATACATTCAAACACAGGATCCCTCTCAGACACATAGAAATATAGCCAAGGTAGTGGAAAATAACTAAGGTGGACCATTCCGTTTCGAAGGCAGTCAGATGTACATAGACAATTCAACATTACCAAATCTTCTAGCTGAGCCCATTCTCACATATACATGTTCATATCCTCTGCTCATGTATGTGTAGCACAGGCTTAGTATTGCCTCTGTAATATATGCAGAGTATTGCTCTCTGAAACATTGCATTGCATTTTCTGGCTAAACTGATAGCAGGAGGAGACACTCTATTGGGTACAGCTGCAGGATTGAAGTGAGCCAGACAGAAAAAGGGTCCAATGTGCTTGTCTCCTGAGCACTTCTAGAGCCTGTGTTGCTCTCTGTGACTCTCCTAAAGGTGTACACTTAAGGCCCTGTACACACGAGGAGACATGTCCGATGAAAACGGTCCGCGGACCGTTTTCATCGGACATGTCTCCTGGGAGCTTTTGGTCTGATGTGTGTACACACCATCAGACCAAAATCCCCGCTGACAGAGAACGCGGTGACGTAGAAGACACCGACGTTCTCAAACACGGAAGTGCAATGCTTCCACGCATGCGTCGAATCAATTTGACGCATGCGCGGGATTTCGGGACGCTAGTTACACGTCATAACCAGATTAGGTGACATGTCCGATTAGGTGTACTAACCATCGGACATGTCCGACGGACATGTTTCCAGCGGACAAGTTTCTTAGCTTGCTAAGAAACTTTTGTCCGCTGGAAACCTGTCCGCTAGGCCGTACACACGGTCGGACATGTCCGCGGAAACTGGTCCGCGGACCAGTTTCAGCGGACATGGTCGACCGTGTGTATGCGGCCTAAGAGGTGAGTTTGCAGTGTGTTATTCTGCCTGATTACTAAAGATGTGCTAACAGTGCACTGGAATCTAGAGACGAATTTCAGTACTACTAGGTTTGCCACAGCAATCATCATCATTATCCTGTTTGGAGGTTTCTGTGGAATGTGTTGCTCCCATCGCCATCCAGTCAACTGAGACAGCGATCAATCTACCAATTGCTGGAAGAAAGATATATCAAGTGCATCTAATGGTGAGAGATCTTCTGCCATCACTGTGTAAATTAATCTTTCCTAATCCTGCTAGGTCCTATTTCCTGCTAATGCAGCTCTATCTGAAGGTGGATCTGCACATCTGTTAATCTTTGTTACCCCGTGACAATTTTACATTCTGTGGATTACAAATATTACTTCACAAAAGTCTGAGTACTCAAACACAGGATTTAAAGGGCCCCAACGCTGGCAGACCTAGATAGGATCTTATAGACAGTAACATCACTTTTGTGAAATTGCTGAACATTATTTTTGTATTGTATTGTTCAGTTTCGTTTACCACTCGTTCAGTGGTAAACGAGTGGTGAAGCAGAGAAAGTAGGTTTGATGCAACCTTTAATAAAGTGATTGAAATATAGCCATGGCAATGAAAATATACTTGGGCTTGGTGATAAGCAGTTTTCCTGAACTGGGATTTGCACCTAGCTTTCTGGTGACCCTTGATCAGGAAGCCTACTCTACATTCCAAACACAAGATCTCTCCCAGACACATAGAAATATAGTCAAGGTAGTGGAAAATAACTAAGGTGGACCATTCCGATTAGAAGGCAGTAAGATGTACATAGACAATTCAACATGATCAAATCTTCTAGCCAAGCCCATTCTTACATATACATGTTCATACCCTCTGATCATGAGCTTTCTGGTGACCTCCGATCAGGAAGCTCAATCTCCATTCCAAAGTCTGGATCGCTCCCAAACACATGGAAAAACCATGTAGGAGTCCAGCTTTTTTTTTTTTTTTTAGAGACAGAGCAACCAGGGGATAGTTGCTTATACAAAAGTGGTATATCCCACTAGATCCTGTTAATAAGGGTCCATGTGTTAGAGGTGGGGAGCCTACCTTTCGAAGGATCCCTTTACGGGTTCGTATTAACCCACCAAATCACCAGCTGAGATATTTTGCTAAATTTTGCTACTCACTCTGTATGAGCTTAGGTGGTATGAGAAGCTGAACCAGTTGGCGTCTACTGAGAACATAGATATATATTTTTTCGTGTGAATCAACCCTTTATTTTTATCCAAACTAGGATTGACCCGCACTGAATCTACTGCTTCACAGGGAGCTAAAAATATACATTCCAAGCTCTATATTATTGGGTTCAGTAGAAACATGAGAACGCAACATAGGATCTTTGTAGGTTCAATAAATCTTTATTGATCGCAGCAACAATCACATATACAGTCAACACATTCCAGGGGCTCTTCAGTCTCCCTTCATCTGGGTTTGTAGCGGAAGAGGAAATACATATAGAGCTGGACCAGAGTGGGGTTCCTGCTGGGAATACTCAATTTATGGAATAATATTGGTCAGTGGTCTAACAGACCGGCAAAAAAACAATACCTTGACTAATTATTTCCCCAAAACCCATTTTTTTGGGCTCAACACTGTATATATTTCTTCTACCACTACAAAGCCTGATGAAGGAGGACCAAGGAGTCCCTGAAACATGTTGGCTCTTTATGTAATTCTTGCTGTGACCAATAATGACTTTCTGGACCAACAGAGATGCTGTGGTGATAACTTCTTTCTACTGCACCTACTGTTTATATGCCAAGCAGGACCTTCCAGGGCTCATTGATTTCTAGGGAGCTGCCTTAGTTCTGAACCTTAAAAACACAGTTTTTCAAATTTGGATCCAACATTTCTATATTTACACACAATATATAAGTGTAACACATCAATCAGGGGATATTATGGTGGTCTGGAGAAGCAATGCTCTGTAGGACTCAGGTGGTAAGTCTGGTGGTTCCTGAAAAGAAAACTACAAACACTTTATCATGTTACTTTTTGACCTCCTTTCCCAAGTCACACTTGCATACCACAACACAACTGTGATCGATAGAACGGCAAAAAAAAAAAAAAGAGCATCCTAAAGCAAATACATAGACACAGAGATTCAATTCACCAAGAAAAAAATCATACATCATGCAAAATGCCCCAAAAAAAAGAAGAGAAAGAAGAAAAATGTAATCAAGAAAAGACTTTGAGATCTACCTTCGTCTGGAGTGTGCTGAGATTTTCTGGATTCCTCCCGAGATTTGGAAAGGGGACCTGGAGGTCAAGGCGAAAAAAATATATATATATATAAAAAAAAGAAAAAAAAAGAAAAAATAATATAAAAAAAAAAAAGAAAAGAAAAAAAAAAAGAAAAAAAAAAGAACCGAGGGAGAGAGAGAAAGGGGGAAAGAGAGAAAGAAAAAAAATTGATTCAAGAAAATGTCATAAAAAACAACTTTTTTTTTTAAACATTTTTTTTTTTAATACAAAAAAGAAAAAGCAAGTTCAGAAAATACAGTTACAAAGGTGGGGGGAGGGGGGGTTGGGACGTTGAAGTCGGTTACTTTTTAGAAACCTGTTTTGTAAAAACAAAACAAAAAACCCTCGTTCTGAGGAATAATGACATAAAAATGGATTGTCTTCCCTTCAATAAGAAAAGCTTTATTAATAATTTATAACACTTGAAGACAAGTACGTTCAACGGCTCCCTTAAAGCTAGTTCTTATGAGAACTAATAATACAAGAATCGTATTATTATCCTCATTTTATGTATCTTTACATTCTTTGCCATTTTGACCACCTAGCCTTTCCAGTTCTTACTGCTTTAACTCCTCCCTATACCCACCCACTAATGGGCTAGATGACTTTACACTATAGCCCCTCCCATTTTTTATCATAGCCCCTCCTTCAACCCCATCAACTATACCCCATATTGTTTGCCTATGATACTTTGTATTATTCTCTAAATCTCTTCCAATCACTCCTTTTAAGTCTATATAGATTCTCCCACTACTCCCATTGTTTCCTCTAATTTTGTCCTACAGCTCCACCTATAATTTGAAGTTCTACATCCATACTTAAAAAAAAATTGATATAGGTTTTAACCATTCCTTACTTTATCTAAACCTAAAAAATCTTTTGGCCTTAAAGCCATGATTCACCTACAACAAATTAATTTTAGTTATTGATGTTGGGTGAAAGGTCCAATACAGTGAAGCTTCTCCAGTCTCTCCTTTCCACTCTGCTTCAAAATTTCTTGACTGCCTTGTGTCAAAGTGAAACCAAAGGGGGTGACACTAAGTCCTGACAACATATACGTCATGGAGAGGAAAAAAGCTAAGGAAGTTCAAAGTTTTGGATCTGGACTACATGCCTGAAGATGTAAGTAGATTTAGCTTGCTCTCCTCACCCCATGCCAAAATCTAAGTTTTTTGCTGTCTGTGTCCCATTGGGGAGATTTCCCCGTCACGTCCTGTCTTGGAGATGCAACAGGAAATGAGAGGAAGTCTCTACTAAGTGAACAGAATTTCCATCTTGGGCAGGTGTCATAGGAACATTTTGCCTCAGTTGGATGATTTTTTCCTCAACTTTTTGTAAAATTTGGGATTCTCCCATCACTGCAAGGCCTAGTGACAAAGGCCACCAGGAATAATAAAAAGGGGGGGGGGTCTCCCCAGAAGGCATAGGGTTCCCTGAAAGAGGATCCAACCCTACTCTAAATTTTTTTACATACACTTTACCATAACCTCTCCTACAACTCCATGACCTGCCTCCTTACAGTTCTCTTTCATGAAGAAGTATGCAAAAATTTAGATATTCAAAAGAAAAATGGACCATTTACATACTGAAACCAGGTGAGTATTTTCTCACATAAAATGAAAATTGCCAGTATTGTAAAAAAAGATGTTCTGTTGCATAAAATATTTCTGTTTTGTGCAGTTTTCCAATCGGTCTCATCCAAATGTCCTTCTTGGACTTGCAATTTTTCTATGTCACCTCTGAAAAAGGCCACTGGCCAAGATGGGGAGCAAAGTCATGTTGGGGCCCAGCAATGTGCATTTAGAATGTAGACCACCCGTTCTCAACCTGGTTTCCTCCAGAGGTTGTTAGGGGTTCCATGAAGAATGAGCAATTTCTGTCTCTTGGATAAGTTCCCAGTGACACCATAGATCTTATTTAGCTATCTGTAAGAGGGGGATTCATTCCACTGACCACAGATGTAAGGAGCATTCTTCCCACGGACCATCAATGTACAGTGAGCTGTAGACTTAGTAATTATTAGCAGGGGTTCCCTAAGCCAGAAGGTTATTTCAAGGGTTTGTCCATGTAAAAAGTTGAGAAAGGCTGGTGCAAATGGTCTCTCAACATCTGTCATTCTCATTCTTCCCCACCAGCCTATCTTGTCCGTTTCCTGGATCTTCCTAATTTTTGAGGAACCTCATTCCACCTATCTTTCCAAGATACGTTGATCACACACAAACACACTTTGTCTCATGACTGAAGGCATTTTAATACCACCGCTATGCCGACGACACCCAGATCTATCTCTCCACTCCTCAACTCACCCCCTCGATCTCTTCAAGGATCTCAAACTTACTGAATGACATATCGGTATGGATGTCACACCACTTCCTAAAACTCAATGTTTCTAAAACTGAGCTTGTTATATTTCCTCCCCCATGACTTTACTATTAAGATCAACGACACAACCATTGGTTCCTCCACACATATCAGGGTGCTGGGTGAAATCCTTGACTCTGACCTCTCCTTCAGCCCCCACATCCAATCACTGGCCAAATCCTGCCGCCTTAACCCCCACAACATCTCCCAAATTTGATCCTTCCTGACTAATGACACCACAAAGCAACTTATTCACTCCTTGATTATTTCTCGCCTCGACTACTGTAACTCTCTCCCTAATGGCCTACCCTTAAGCAGGCCCCTTCCCCCTTCAGTCTATTATGAATTCTGCTGCTAGACTAATACACCTCACTAACCAATCCGTTACTGCTGCTCCTCTCTGCCAATCCCTTCACTGGCTTCCCCTACCCCACCGTATAAAATTCTAAATGCTAACCACAATATACAAGGCCATTTACAACATCATCCCATCTATATCACCAAACTCATCTGCATATATCGCCCAAATCATCCCCTGCGCTCCTCCCAGGACTTCCTGCTCTCTAGCTCCCTTGTTACCTCCTCTAATGCTCGCCTTCAGGACTTCTCCAGAGCCTCTCCCATCCTCTGGAACTCCCTGCCCCGGTATGTCCCATCAGCCCCTACCCTATCCACCTTTAGGAGATCCCTGCAAACTAATTTATTCTGGGAAGCCTATCCCACACCCACCTAACAACTGTCCCCGAGCAACCCTCATCAATTCATTCTCTGCAGCTATTACCTTTTGTACCACCCCCCCCTTTAGAATGTAAAGTCTGTCTATGAGCAGGGCCCTCCTGTACCTTCTGTATTGAACTGTACTGTAATTGTGTTACCCCCCCTTTACATTGTAAAGCGCTGTGTAAACTGTTGGCGCTATATAAATCGTGTATAATAATAATCTGTAATTGTTTGAGTCAATCATCCTAATTGTCCAATGAAAGAGATATCGGTAATTGGCACAGGTGCCAAAGACCCATACTGTTTGGCTGACAGTATGGCTGGCTTTCTCAAGCTTTACCTACGAAGAACCTTCAAAATAATTTCAGGTCTTGGGGAACCCTTGCTAAATACAGTTCATTGGTGGCTAGTAGGAAGATTGCCCCTTACAGCAGTGGTCAGAATGCCACCATTACAAACAGATAAGAAGACCTTTGGGTTTATGCAGCTATGCAGACACCATCAGATGGGAGGTCAATGAATCCCTAGCAACCTCTAGAGGAACCCTAAGGTTCCATAGAACCCTTGCTCAGAAAGTCTGCAATATGGGGCTGAATAACTACATACTGTATGCCTATTGTTTCTTTCAACTGCACTTTTTATTTTTATGTTGGACATAGGAATGGATATCTGTTGGCCTAAAAAGCTGGTGTCCCATACACTGATCACTTATTGGTAACCTTTCCCTGATGATGGGTGTATGGACCTTTTGTCTTTTCTGTCCATTGTCCTGTAAGACTGGGTTCACACCAGGAACGTATGCCTTAATGCATGTTGATTAAGCACTTGTTGACCTGCATTAATGCATGTTGCATTGCACTAAGGATTTCACCCAATGGAATTAATGCCAAAATGCACGTCAAGATACCAAAAAAGCAGCACAGGATTCTTTTTCACAATGAACAGCAACACAACACATTGGTGGGAACATTTGCTCTATGGAGAGCAATGTACTGTAGGTTGTCCATGCCTGTTCCCAATAGTCATTTTTGTTTTTTCCCCGTTTGTTGAAAATTCATGTACCTTTTCTGACTTTGACTCCCATTCTCTGTTTCGGTCTCATTTCTCTAGGTCTCTGTCTGGTCTTTTCTGTTCCTGAAATCTAGCTTATTAAAATGTGAGGGCTGAAAGTAATGCAAAAGTGGGCATAACTTTTTTATTAACTTACATAAGTCCTTCAAATTACACATGTTGGTAGATTAACGCTTCCTCTATCGTGTATATATATATATATTGTACAGGACACAGGGGGTGGGTACTGGACGGGTGCTATACGGCACCACTGTTTGGACTATGGTCCATTTAAATAGAGGTAGAAGGTTCAGGGGGTCACCCAAAAGTGGGTGAAAAGTTCCAGGCAGGCGCTAATTCAGAGAGGACTGGCTTGCAGTCTTCTCTATCTTAATAAAGTAGTTTGGGGCCTGGAATTTTGGAGGCTCCAAAGTGTTATTTGGGTGGGATGGAGCCTCCACTCCTAAACCCTGGAAGCCAGCGCACAAGGGGTTAAAATCTCACAGACAACCACCCATTAAAGCAGGAAGTGATGCTGGAGGGAGGGAGTGAGTTGGGAGAGTGCACCTGTGAGGACAAGATGGAAATCTGCTAGCTGTTCAGAGAGGACTTCTGAGTAGTTTGGAAGTGAAGCTGTGTCTGCAGGGAAGGTCTGGAGGACTTCTTACTAAAAACGTATGTGCCTTTCTTTTGGTTGTTTTCTGAAGAAAGACTTTTTCCTAACTTATGCTGGAAAGAAGCAAGACTTTTGTTGTGACGTTTTGGATGCTGAAGAAAAGCTTTATTTTGTTTTGTTTGGTCACCAATAAAGACCCTTTGCTTTACTAACACGGTTTTACGCACTTGTCTCGCGGAGCTTAAGGACCCCCAAAGTTCACAACTGGTGGAGAATGCGGGCAAAGTGCATTTGCAGGCGCAAAAACCGTTTAAAACTGACATTTAAAGAGACCGTATACTTATGGCATGTCTTGGGTGAAGTCTGCCCAGGCGTTACAAACAGCAGACAAAGGCATGGAGGAGGTCGTTAAGGCTTTGGCACAAGCCACTGTGACCCAGCAGCAAGCCACTGTGGCCCAACAGCAAGCGTCAGCAGAGTCAAACCGTCGCCATGAGGAAGCGATGGCTCAGCAGCAGCAGGCCCTGGCACAGGCTATAGCTGCGCAGCAGGAAAATACACGGCTGCTATCCGCCCAGTTTACGGCCCAGCAGGAGTCCACTCAAGCACAGGTGGCTGCCTTGCAGGAGGCCGTACAGCAGCTGGCTCAGGGACAAGCGCAAGCGGTCGTTACCGTTAGCAACCCAGTGTCTGTTAGAGCCAGCCATTTCTTGCAGAAACTAACACCCAGCGATGACGTAGAAGCCTTTCTTACCACCTTTGAAAGGATAGCAGAGAGAGAAGCGTGGCCCCGGGACCAATGGGCCGGCATTATATCGCCTTTTCTCACTGGTGACCCGCAAAAGGCCTATTTTGATCTCCCAGCTGAGCACATCAAAGACTATGAACGTCTAAAAGCTGAAATCCTGGCCCGCCTGGGAGTGACCACAGCTGTCCGGGCTCAGAGGGTGCATCGCTGGCGGTACAAATCGGACCAACCACCCAGGTCCCAAATGCATGAACTAATTCAGTTAGTTAAAAAATGGCTGCAGCCAGAAAAGTTGTCAGGTCCACAAATGGTGGAACGAGTGGTAATGGACCGGTACCTACGGTCCCTACAAGATGACCTACAGCGCTGGGTAAGCCATGGAAACCCTACTAATGCTGACCAGCTGGTCGAGCTGGTTGAACGGTACACCGTGGTGGAGGACCTGCTTGGGCCTACCAAGCGTCGAGAACCCACGCCAAGGACACCCAGACCAGTCACCAACCTGAGGAGAGAAGCCTTGCCAGATGTTGGCGTCCGCAGGTTTACACCATCTGCCCTAGAACCACGGAGGTCGGTTCCTGTACCAAAGATGGGAGACATACAATGTTGGCGATGTCGGTCCTGGGGGCATACCCGGGCACAATGCCCACTGCAGGAGGAGCCTATGGAGTGCGGAACTGGTCGGAGAAGCTCCTTCTATGTGCGAAGTGTGTGTACCACTCATCTTGACCTGGCTGCAGGACGGTTTGAGTGCGAAGTGTGGGTGAACCACCTTCCTGCCAGGGCTCTACTGGACTCCGGCAGCATGGTCACACTCGTACATGCCAGGGTGCTTGGGAGGATAGGCCCAGTAACTAAGACTCTACGGGTAGTATGTATCCATGGGGACACCAAGGAGTACCCCTTGGTCCCGGTAACTGTGTCCTATGGCCATACCTCGGTTACCCAGGAGGTTGGGGTGGTAAAAAGCTTGATACATGACATCATAGTGGGGCGGGACTGTCCACTATTTTTGGAACTATGGGACCAGGTACAGACGGGTCTGCCAGGAGAACTGGGGACACTGAGCTTGGAAGGGACAGAGTCTGGGGGATCCGGGCCTGAAACCTCCACAACACACCCCTCTAATGTGGAAATACCTGTTGGTGATAATGACGTTGCAGAGAATCTTAGTTCTAATAATAGTGGTCCTGTGTCAGGTCTCAAAACCAAGTTGAACTCTGAGGGGGGGGAAGTCTCCCCATTACAAGTCATGCTGGGGGAGGATGACGAGGAGCTCTCCCCGATTGAGGAGGGTGAGGGGGAAACATCCCCAAGGCCAGTGCATCCAGACCTGGATGTACCCAGGGGTGCGTTTGGCACCGCCCAGTTACAGGATCCTACCTTGGTGAACGCTCGAGAGCAGGTTTCTGTCATTGATGGGGTTTCACAAATACCAGGTGCAGATCAGAGGTTTCCTCATTTTGCGTTGAAGGGGGACCTAGTCTATCGTGTGGCTGAGAGCCGAGGGGAACCCATAGAGCAGTTGCTGGTCCCTCAACCCTATAGGCGGATGCTCCTTGATCTAGCCCACAACGACGCACTGGGAGGACACCTGGGGGCGGAGAAAACGGAGGCCAGGATAACCGATCGGTTTTACTGGCCAGGGGTGAAGGCTGAGGTTAAAAGATATTGTGAGTCTTGTCCTGTTTGCCAGATAACTGCCCCAGTGCCCCGCTATAGAAACCCCCTAGTACCCTTGCCAATTATTGAGGTCCCATTTGAGCGGATCGCTATGGATCTTGTGGGACCCCTGGTAAAGTCGGCAAGGGGGTACCAATACATATTGGTCATCCTAGACTACGCCACTAGATACCCAGAAGCAGTCCCATTGAGAAAAACGTCCTCTAAGGCCATTGCCCGGGAGTTATTTCAAATGTTCTCACGTACTGGGTTCCCCAAGGAAATACTAACGGATCAGGGCACCCCTTTTATGTCAAAGGTGATGGCGGACTTGTGCAGGCTGTTTCAGATTAAGCAGTTGCGGACGTCCGTCTATCACCCGCAGACCGATGGCCTAGTTGAGAGGTTTAACAAAACTCTAAAGTCCATGTTAAAAAGAGTGGTCCAGAAAGACGGGAAAGATTGGGACATGTTACTTCCTGCCCTGTTGTTCGCTATCCGGGAGGTACCTCAGGCATCCACGGGTTTCTCGCCATTTGAGCTGGTGTACGGACGAAGGCCCCGGGGGTTGCTTGATCTGGTAAAGGAAACGTGGGAAAGTGAGTCCTCCCCGCACAAAACCGTAGTAGAGCATATTTCTCAAATGCGAGAAAGGGTGGCTAAAGTGATGCCGATGGTGAGAGAGCACATGCAGAAGGCTCAGGATGCCCAAAGAAGGGTATATAATCGGTCGGCTAAAGTGAGACAGTTACAAGTAGGAGACAGGGTAGCTGTCCTAATACCCACAGTGGAGAGCAAGTTCTTGGCCAAGTGGCAAGGTCCATTTGAAGTAGTAGAGAAAGTGGGTGAGGTAAACTATAAGGTACACCAACCAGGAAAAAGAAAACCCTACCAGATTTATCACATAAATTTGTTGAAGCTCTGGAGAGACAGAGAACCGGTGTCCGCGGTGGTGGCGGTACAGTTAGGGGACCATGTAGGGATCGACCTGGTGCAGGTTGCGGCTACCCTAACTAGGCCCCAAACCCAGCAAGTAAAAGAATTTCTGCAAAGGAATAGGGACATGTTTTCAGGGTTGCCAGGGCTCACCAACGTCATTGAGCATGACATTGTGACCGAGCCCAAGGTGAAAATCCGGCTTAAACCCTACCGTATCCCAGAAGCTCATAGAGTGTCAGTGTCTGGAGAGGTTAAAAGGATGCTCGAACTTGGGGTCATCGAAGAGTCGCAGAGCGAGTGGTCCAGTCCAATCGTGTTGGTGCCCAAACCCAATGGTACTCTCCGCTTCTGCAACGATTTTAGAAAACTCAACGAGGTCTCCAAGTTCGATGCATACCCCATGCCACGGGTAGATGAGCTGATTGAGAGATTGGGTCCTGCCAGGTACATCACCACGCTGGACCTCACAAAAGGTTACTGGCAGATTCCCCTGACCAAGGAGGCCAGAGAGAAAACAGCTTTCTCTACCCCGGAAGGTCACTTCCAGTATACAAGAATGCCGTTTGGTCTTCACTCCGCCCCCGCCACATTCCAAAGGGCCATGGACAAAACTTTACGTCCACACCTACGGTATGCCTCCGTTTACCTGGATGACATAGTCATTTTCAGCACGGACTGGGATTCCCATCTTCCCCGGGTACAGGCAGTGGTAGACTCCTTGAGAAGAGCGGGGTTCACCATCAATCCGGAGAAGTGTGCGGTTGGGGTGGAGGAAGCCAAGTACCTAGGATACATTGTAGGTAGAGGGTTAGTGAAGCCCCAAATGAGCAAGGTAGAGGCCATACAGGGCTGGCCCCGCCCCCTAACAAAGAAACAGGTCAGAGCGTTTTTAGGCCTAGTTGGGTACTATAGGAGGTTTGTCCCCAACTTCGCCACCATTGCGGCACCGCTAACTGACCTCACCAAAGGTCGAAAGTCGGTCATGATTAAATGGAATGCCGAGGCTGAAAAATCTTTTCAAATGCTTAAGACCGCACTCTGCCAGGATCCGGTGCTTGTGGCGCCAGATTTTTCTAAGGATTTTGTAGTGCAGACAGATGCCTCAAGTGAAGGGCTAGGAGCAGTTCTGTCTCAAGAAATCAACGGAGAGGAGCATCCAATCGTTTTTCTTAGTAGGAAACTGACGCCAGCTGAGAAAAACTATGCGGTGGTGGAGCGCGAATGTCTTGCCATCAAGTGGGCTTTGGACTCCCTGCGTTATTTTCTCCTAGGTAGGAAGTTTCGCCTTATATCAGACCATGCTCCTCTTACGTGGATGAGACAGAACAAACACACCAATGCCAGGGTAACAAGGTGGTTTCTGTCTCTGCAGGAGTTCAATTTCATGGTAGAGCACAGACCCGGGAGACAGCATCAGAATGCCGATGCCCTCTCCCGAGTCCATTGTATGGTGTCTACTGTTGCCTCCAACACCTCCGCGTTGAGGCAGAGGGGGGGGATATGTACAGGACACAGGGGGTGGGTACTGGACGGGTGCTATACGGCACCACTGTTTGGACTATGGTCCATTTAAATAGAGGTAGAAGGTTCAGGGGGTCACCCAAAAGTGGGTGAAAAGTTCCAGGCAGGCGCTAATTCAGAGAGGACTGGCTTGCAGTCTTCTCTATCTTAATAAAGTAGTTTGGGGCCTGGAATTTTGGAGGCTCCAAAGTGTTATTTGGGTGGGATGGAGCCTCCACTCCTAAACCCTGGAAGCCAGCGCACAAGGGGTTAAAATCTCACAGACAACCACCCATTAAAGCAGGAAGTGATGCTGGAGGGAGGGAGTGAGTTGGGAGAGTGCACCTGTGAGGACAAGATGGAAATCTGCTAGCTGTTCAGAGAGGACTTCTGAGTAGTTTGGAAGTGAAGCTGTGTCTGCAGGGAAGGTCTGGAGGACTTCTTACTAAAAACGTATGTGCCTTTCTTTTGGTTGTTTTCTGAAGAAAGACTTTTTCCTAACTTATGCTGGAAAGAAGCAAGACTTTTGTTGTGACGTTTTGGATGCTGAAGAAAAGCTTTATTTTGTTTTGTTTGGTCACCAATAAAGACCCTTTGCTTTACTAACACGGTTTTACGCACTTGTCTCGCGGAGCTTAAGGACCCCCAAAGTTCACAATATATATATATATATATATATATATATATATATATATATTGCAAGTAAAAAATGGATTCCAGGCAGAAGCAACGTGCTGTCATTGAATGCTTGATGAAGGAGGGGTGCAGGCTGTCCAAACATCCACAGAAGGCTACAAAATGTTTACAGAGATGACCCAGTTGGCAAGAGCAATGTCTTGTAATTGGTGACTCTTGTCGGAAAAATTCTGTAGTCTGTGGATGTTGGACAGCCTGCACCAATCCTTTGTCAAAAGCGTAATGACCCTTGACGAAGGAGGGGTGCAGGCTGTCCAACTTTCACAGAAGGCTACAGAATGTTTATAGAGATGACACCATTGACAAGAGCAATGTCTTGCCATTGGTGACTCTTCTCGTAAATGTTCTGGAGCCTTCTACGGATGTTGGATGTTGCACCCCTCCTTCGTCAAGAATTCCATGACTTTTGACGAAGGATGGGTGCAAGCTGTCCAAACTCCACAGAAGGCTACAGAATGTTTATGGACGTGATGCTATTGACAAGAGCAATGTCCTGACATTGGTGACTCTTGTCTTAAATATTTTATAGCCTTCTGTGGATGTTGGACAGCTTGCACCCCTCCTTTGTCAAGAACTTCATGACTTTTGACAAAGGATAGGTGCAGGCTTTCCAACCACCACAGAAGGCTACAGAATGTTTATGGATATAACACCATTGAAAAGAGCAATGTCTTGCCATTGGTGACTCTTCTCATAAATGTTCTGTAGCCTTCTACAGATGTTAGACAGCCTGCAACCCTCCTTCGTGAAGAACTCCATGACTTTTGACAAAGGATGGGTGCATGATGTCCAAACTCCACAGAAGACTTCAGAATGTTTATGGAAGTGACGCTATTGACAAGAGCAATGTCCTGACATTGGCGACTCTTGTCTTAAATATTTTATAGCCTTCTGTGGATGCTGGACAGCCTGCACCCCTCCTTCAGCAAATACTCTCGACGAAGGATGGGCGTATGCTATCCAACCTCCACAGAAGGTTAAAGGATGTTTATGGAGATGACACCACTGACAAGAGAAATGTTTGACATTGGTGACTCTTGTCATAAACGTTCTGTAGCCTTCTGTGGATGTTGAATAGCTTTCACCCCTCCTTCGTTAAGAACTCCATGACTCTTGACAAAGGATAGGTGCAGGCTGTCCAACATCCATAGAAGGCTACAGAATGTTTATGGAGATAACACCATTGAAAAGAGCAATGTCTTGTCATTGGTGACTCTTGTCGTAAAAGTTCTGTAGCCTTCTATGGATGTTGGACAGCCTGCACCCCTCCTTCATCAAGAACTCCAAGACCCTTGACGAAGGAGGAATGCAGGCTGTCCAACCTCCACAGAAGGCTACAGAATGTTTATGGAGATGACACCATTGACAAGCAATGTCTTGTCATTGGTGACTCTTGTCGTAAATGTTCTGTAGCCTTCTATGGATGTTGGATGTTGCACCCCTCCTTCATCAAGAACTCCATGACTTTTGACAAAGGATGGGTGCAAGCTGTCCAAACTCCACAGAAGGCTACAGAATGTTTATGGACGTGATGCTATTGACAAGAGCAATGTCCTGACATTGGGGAATCTTGTCTTAAATATTCTATAGCCTTCTGTGGATGTTGGACAGCCTGCACCCCTCCTTCATCAAGAACTCCACGACCCTTGACGAAGGAGGGATGCAGGTTGTCCAACATCCAGAGAAGGCTACAGAATGTTTATGGAGATGACACTATTAAAAAGAGCAATGTATTATCATTGGTGACCCTTGTCGTAAATGTTCTGAAGATCTCTGTGGATGTTGGACAGCCTGCACCCCTCCTTCGTCAAGAACTCCATGACTCTTGACGAAAGAGTGGGGCAGGCTTTGCGACATCCATAGAAGAAAACAGAATATTTACAGAGATGGCAACATTGACAAGAGCATAAATGTCATAAACATTCTGTAGCTTTTTGTGAATGTTGGACAGCTTGCACCCCTCCTTCGTCAAGAACTCACTGATAGCAGGTTGCTTCTGCTTGTAATCCATTATTTTCTTACAATGAAAAAGAAGAAGAGTCACTGTAATACTGACATATAATCACACACATACAGTAGGTTGGACTTGATGGATTTGTGTATTTTTTCAACCTCACCTACTATGTAACTATGTAAGAGTTATTCTACCAACATGTGAAATCTTAACAGTCTACAGCGCCTTGAAAAGGTATTCATACCCCTTTACATTATCCACATTTTGTCATGTTACAACCAAAAACATAAATCTATTTTATTGGGATTTTATGTGATAGACCAACACAAAGTGTAGGAAGGAAAATTATAAATGTTTTTCAATATTTGTTACAAGTAAATATGTGAAAAGTGTGGGGGGTACATTTGTATGGCGCCCCCCAGAGTCAATACTTTATAGAACCCCCTTTCGCTGAAATTACAGCTGCAAGTCTTTTTGGGGATGTCTCTACCAGCTTTGCACATCTAGAGAGGGACATTTCTGCCCATTCTTCTTCTTTGTAAAATATCTCAAGTTCTGTCAGATTGGATGGAGAGCGTCTGTGATCAGCAATTTTCAAGTCTTGCCAAAGATTCTCAATGTGATTTAGGTCTGGACTGTGACTGGGCCATTCTAGCACATGCCTATGCTTTGATCTAAACCATTCCATTGTAGCTCTGGATGTATGTTTAGGGTCGTTGTCCTGCTGGAAGGTGAGCCTCTGTCCTAGTCTCAAGTCTTTTGCAGACTTTTCTTCTAAGATTGTCCTGTATTTGGCTCCATCCATCTTCTCATCGACTCTGACCAGCTTCCCTGTCCCTGCTGAAAAAAAGAATCCCCACAACACAATGCTGCCACCACCATGTTTCACGGTGGGGATGGTGTGTTCAGGGTGGTGTGCAGTATTAGTTTTCCCCCACACGTGGCGTTTTTCTTTTAGGCCAAAAACTTCATTTTTGGTCTCATCTGAGCAGAGCACCTTCTTCCACATGTTTGCTGTGTCCCCCACATGGCTTCTTGCAAACTGCAAATAGGATTTCTTATGGCTTTCATTCAACAATGACATTCTTCTTGTCGCTCTTCCATAAAGGGCAGATTTGTGGAGAGCACGACTAATAGTTGTCCTGTGGACAGATTTTCCCACCTGAGCTGTGGATCTCTGCAGCTCCTCCAAAGTTACCATGGACCTCTTGTCTGCTTCTCTGATGAATGCTCTCCTTGCCCGGCCCGGTCAGTTTAGGTGGACGGCCATGTCTTGGTAGGTTTGCAGCTGTGCCATACTGTTTCCATTTTCTGATGATGGATTGAACAGAGCTCCATGAGATGTTCAAAGCTTGGGATATTTTTTTATAACCTAACCCTGCTTTATACTTCTCCACAACTTTATCCCTGACCTGTCTGGTGTGTTTCTTGGCTTTCATGATGCTGTCTGTTTACTAAGGTTCTTTAACAAACCTCAGAGGGCTTCACAGAACAGCTGTATTTATACTGAGATTAAATTACACACAGGTGGGCTCTATTTACTAATTAGATGACTTCTGAAGGCAATTGGTTACATTAGTTAGTTAGGGGTATCAGAGTAAAGGGGGCTGAATACAAATGCCCCCCCCCCCCACACTTTTCACATATTTATTTGTAAATATTTTTAAAAAACATTTATTATTTTTCTTCCACTTCACAATTATGTTCCACTTTGTGTTGGTCTATCACATAAAATCCCCCCAAAAATACATTTATGTTTTTGGTTGTAACATGACAAAATGTGGGAAATTTCAAGAGGTGTGAAAACTTTTTTCAAGGCACTGTATGGAAGTTAATCAAAAAGTTATGCCCAGTTTGCATTACTTTCAATACAGCCCTTGTATATCCTAAGAAAAAACTTTTGGTAGAGTTGTCTGTGTCTAGGTAGGTTCACCCTTGCAGCTTGTCCTGGTCACCATCGTCAGTGGGACACAACATGATGGGAAGGTCAAAATGGTTGGTACTGAAACAAGAGGGTGAAGGAAAATCTTCCAGTGAGGGCACCTGTTCCGATGACTCTTTTAAGAGGTGGATTTCACTCTTGATTCTCACTATGGAGAGAATGAACATTGTACTAATCTCTTCCCTCTTCAACGGGTGTAGTCTACCAAAACCCCAAACTTTTATTTTCTAGATTTGGATGGAGAAGGGAAGGATTTGAACCTCTGTCATGTTTTTATTGCTGTCTGGATGAGGTTAGAAAGATTTCTCCTTACTTGCCATCACAGGGACAACGATCCCCACAAAAGGAGTAAAGAAAAATCTCCAAAAGCAACATAGACAGAAACAAAAATGTCTTTTAGGCCTCGTACACACGACGGGACCTGTTCGATGAAAACGGTCCGCGGACCGTATTCATCAGACATGTCCGCTGGGATCATTTGGTCTGATGGCTGTACACACCATCAGACCAAATTTCCCGCGGACATGTTACGCGGTGACGTGGCCGCGGCGACGTGCGCGACCCTGGAAGGTCAATGCTTCCACGCATGCGTCGAATCACTTTGACGCATGCGAGGGCTTTCGGCCGAGCGGACATGTCCGGTGAGTCAAACAGACGACCGAACATGTCCGACGGACAGGCTTCCAGCGGACATGTTTCTTAGCATGCTAACAAACATTTGTCGGCTGGAAACCTGTCCGCTCGGCCGGGAATCCGGTCGGCCGTACAGACGACCGAACATGTCCGTGGAAACTGGTCCGCGGACCAGTTTCAGCAAACATGTTTGGTCGTGTGTACGAGGCCTTAGGCAGAGAAGAGAAGGCTAGAACCCCTATCAGCTTTGGATTTCTGTCTTTGTCCTTAGTTCAGATTTTCCCCGCAACTCTCACTTAAACTTGGATCCAGCATTGGTTCTTCTTTCCAGCACCATGGCCAATCACCACAGCTCTCCTTAAAGCGGAGGTTCACCCTAATAACATGTATATCTGACCAACTTCCTTACATTCGTAACAAGTATAGTCCGCAATTTTTTTTTTGTTATGCTTTACGTACCTTGTAATCCATCTTTTCAATCTACTTCTCCCCGCGGGAGTAGGCGTTTCTATGCCTAGGGGGATTGTCATCTGGGAGGTCACCCAGATGACTGACGTCTGTTCCCCCCGGCGGTTAAGGCCCCGCCCCCCGCATTGCGTAGGCGCGCACGAGTTACGGGGTTTCCGAAAGAAGCCGAACATGGAGAGCGCAGGTGCCGTATAGAGCCGACACACATCTCTGCATGTTCGGCTTCTTTCGGAAACCCCGCAACTCGTGCGCGCCAACGCAATACGGGGGGCGGGGCCTTATCCGACGGGGGGAACAGACGTTAGTCATCTGGGCGACCTCCCAGATAACAATCCCCGTAGGCATATAAACGCCTACTCCCGCGGAGAGAAGTAGATTGAAAAGGTGGATTACAAGGTACGTAAAGCATAAAAAAAAAATAAAAATTGCGGACTATACTTGTTACGAATGTAAGGAAGTTGGTCAGATATACATGTTATTAGGGTGAACCTCCGCTTCAACTGGCTCAGCTTTTGAGCAATTCATTGCTATACCCAAGGCTTTTTTTCAGCAGGAACTTGGTGGAACTCATTTCCACCACCTCTGTCTCAGACCCTTTGCTCCCTGCTCACCACTACTGCTTGTAAACACAGAAGTCCTGGTTCTGTGTTTACAAACAACAGTTTGTTTCCCAATGACTCCCACTGATCTGATCTTTTGAGTGGCTCCCGTTGAGTGCAGGATTGGGGCAAGGGAGATGCAGGTGCCCGGGGTGCAGTGCAGATGCCGACAACCCCACTGGATCTTCCTGCATCCTGCACCTTTAAGACCCTCCCTGTTAGTAAAATTTGACCACAACCACAATTTCAATTGGTTTGGAGAGGGGGGGGGGTTGGTGGGTTGTGGTTGAGTTCCTGTGACATCTGTATCCTCTGTGCTGAGTACTCTAGCCCTTTTACAAGCTAAATGATAATATGCCTCCTGTGCCCTGTGTTTACAAGAGCACCTAGTGCTCACCGTTTTTCTAAGTGCGCCCTAAGTCTTTAAAGTGCATTCTGTGTCTCCAGAATGCATGAAGTGCATTCTGTGTCTCCAAGTGTACCTCTATGTGCTCCATGTCTCCAAGTGTATTACTGTGCACCCTGTGCCTACCTGGGACCCTCCACAACTCCTATGTCTCCTTACTTGCCATCACAGTGACAATGGAAAAGGAGTAAAGAAAATCTCCAACAGCAACATAGAAACAAAAATGGCTTTTAGGTGGAGGAGGGAAGACTAGAACCCCTATCAGCTTTGGAATTCTGTCTGTGTCCCTGTTGCAGATTTTCCCTGTAACACTCACCTCTCCTTGGATCTAGCATTGGGTCTTTTTTCCAGCACCATGGCCAATCACCACAGCTCTCCTGATTAGCATTCACTTAACTAGCTCAGCTTTTGAGCAATTCATTGCTATACCTAAGTTGAACCCCAAGCCTCCAGTGTCAGCCTGTTTCCCTGTGACACCTGTATCCTCTGTGCTAAGTACTCTAGCCCCTTTACTAGCTCAATGATGATATGCCTCCTGTGCCCTGTGTCTACATGAGCACCTAGTGCTCACCGGTTTTCTAAGTGTGCCCTGGATCTTTAAAGTGCACCATGTCCCCAAGTGCATTATTGTGCACTCAGTGTCTCCAGGTGTCTACCTGTTTCCCTCATAACTCCTATGTCTCTGTTCAGCCTCGTTACGCCCTGCAGTTGTTTGGCCTGCTACGCTCCACTGTCAGTATCCTCTACTGCCACTCCACCTTCAAGTACACTCTTTTGTCTGTGACTATATAGACCCTTCGGTGGTATTCCCTCACCTCCATCTGAAACTGTTGTCATCTGCACAAGAAGTAAGGGTATTCTTTCCAGTACCATGGCCAATCAGCACAGCTCTCCTTAACTGGCTCAGCTTTTGAGCAATTCATTGCTATACCTAGGTGGAACCCCATGCCTCCAGTGTTAGCCTGTTCCCCTGTGACACTTGTATCCTCTGTGCTAAGTACTCTAGCCCTTTTACAAGCTCAATGATGATATGCCTCCCGTGCCTACAAGAGCACCTAGTGCTCACCGGTTTTCGAATGCCCCGTACACACGATTGGTTTTCCTGTCGGAAAAAGTCAGATGAGAGCTTTTGGTCAGGAATCCCGACCGTGTGTATGCTCCATTGGACTTTTTCCAATAGGAAAACGGACAAAAACGGCCAGCAAAAGATAGAGAGCTGGTTCTCTTTTTTCCCATCGGGATTCCCGTCTGAAATCCCTAACGTGTGTACGGGGCATTAGTGCCCTGGATCTTTAAAGTGCATTCTGTGTATTCAGAATGAATGAAGTGCATTCTGTGTTTCCAAGTGTACCTCTATGTGATCCATGTTTCCAAGTGTATTACTGTGCACCCCGTGTCTCCAGGTCCCTCCCTGGGTCCCTCATAACTCCTATGTCTCTGTTCAGCCTCGTTTCGCCCTGCAGTTGTTTGGTCTACTACGCTCCACTGTCAGTATCCTCTGCTGCCACTCCACCTTCAATTACACTCTTTTGTCTGTGACTATATAGACCCTTCCGTGACATTCCCCCAACTTCAGCTGAAACTGTTGTCACCTGGACAAGAAGTAAGGGTCTTCTTTCCAGCACCATGGCCAATCAGCACAGCTCTCCTTAACTGGCTCAGCTTTTGAGCAATTCATTGCTATACCTAAGTTGAACCCCATGCCTCTAGTGTCAGCCTGTTTCCTGTGACACCCGTATCATCTGTGCTACGTACTCTAGCCCTTTTACAAGATCAATGATGATATGCCTCCTGTGCCCTGTGTCTACAAGAGCACCTAGTGCTCACCGTTTTTCTAAGCGTGCCCTGGATCTTTAAAGTGCATTCTGTGTCTCCAGGTGTACCTCTATGTGCTCCATATCTCCAAGTGTATTACTGTGCACCCCGTGCCTCCAGGTGCCTACCTGGGACCCTCCATAACTCCTATGTCTCTGTTCAGCCTTGGTATGCCCTGCAGGTGTTTGGCCTGCTACGCTCCACTGCCAGAATCCTCTGCTACCACTCCACCTTCAAGTAGTAGTCTTTTGTCTGTGACTATATAGACCAGGGGTGTCCAAACTACGGCACTCCAGCTGTTGCAGAACTAGAGGGCCATAGTTTGGAAACCCCTGATCTAGACCCTTCCATGGCATTCCCTCACCTCCAGCTGAAACTGTTGTCACCTGGACAAGAAGTAAGGGGAAATCAGACTAATGGAACCCTGATCTATAAATGTCTGTCCTCTCTAGACTCTAGTTATTTGTTTGACGAATCTTCACAACTACTTTCATTCACAATTGTCTGCTATGTCCCTCTAACCTCCCACAGTGCTGCTCGGTTTTCTATCATTTCAGGTCATCTTTCTCTGCACTCAAATTGGCGAATTATTTCTGCCACAAACCCATTTTCCACCATTTATTTTACCAGTCTGTTCCTCCTTCTCCCAGACATTTGTCCAATAAAACCTACTAGCAAGATTAGTCAGTATCCCCGAGCAGGGGCGGACTGACCATTCGGGCACTGCCCGAGGGCCCCATGCCACTAGGGGGCCCCATCAGGGTTGCCAGCCTCTGTAAAACCAGGGACAGTATGTAAAAATCTGTGTTTTTTTACATCTGTCCCTGAAATGTCCCTTACCGACATGCTTTTGGTCTAAAAACCCCAAGATTATAGCTGCCCCGTCTCTCCAGCACCTTTTCAGTGTGTGTATGTGTAGTCTGTGTGTATGTATACTGTGTATGCATATGTGTGTGTGTGTGTATACTGTGTGCCCCTATAATCTATTGCCTTAGAGCCCCATAATATCCTATTGCCCGGGGGCCCCATAATCTCCTATTGCCCGGGGGCCCCATAATCTCCTATTGCCTTGGTGCCCCATGAGTTGTCAGTCTGCCCCTGTCCCCGAGTCTCCATTCAGACCTTAATCAGAACAGAACCTGCTGTCAGTGACACACAGTGGTCATTATTAGGGTTGAGCGAACCCGAACTGTAAAGTTCGGGTTCGGTACGGACTTTGGGTTTTTCCCGAACCCGGACCCGAACCCGAATAATTGGAAAAAGTTCGGGTCCGGGATCGGAGTTTGGGAAAAAAAATGCGCCGAGGTCCCCGCAAATTCAATTACCAGACCCTTTAGGTCTGGTATGGATATTAAGGGGAACCCTGCCGTCAATTAAAAAAAAAAAAAGACGTGCGGTGCCCCTAAATATCCATAACCAGACCCGTTATCCGAGCACGTTGACCTGGCCGGCCGCAGAAAAGAGGGGGGGACAGAGTGCGCCCCCCCTCTCCTGAACCGCACCAGGCCACATGCCCTCAACATGGGGAGGATGTCCCCATGTTGATGGGGACAAGGGTCTTATCCCCACAACCCTTGCCCGGTGGTTGTGGGGGTATGCGGGCGAGGGGCTTATCAGAATCTGGAAGACCCCTTTAACAAAGGGGACCCCCAGATCCTGACCCCCCCCTGTGTGAAATGGTAATGGAGTACACTGTACCCCTACCATTTCACGAAGGAAGTGTAAAGTCTTGTAAAAAAAACACACTGACACCGTAGAATAAAGTCCTTTATTAATAAAAAAAAAAAAACTCCAGCGGTGATAATCCACTCGTTCCCGGCTTCCTGCTCCAACGTTGTCCCGATCCTGCGACGGCTGCGGGTGATCTCCAGCGATGAGAAGATCGAGCGACGGCCGAGTGATCTCCGCTCCAGCGATGAGAAGATCCATCCGGAGCGCAGCATCCCCGACCTCCTCTCACCGCTGGGCACAGCCCAGCGAATGACGCGCTGAAGCTGTGACATTTCTTATATACAGGAGGCAAAGCCACCCGTCACGTGACCCCGCACCCTCTGACGTACCCTCTGCTACGTCACTGGGGAAGCCCGGCTTCCCTCTTCCTGGGCTTCCCCAGTGACGTAGCAGAGGGTACGTCAGAGGGTGCGGGGTCACGTGACGGGTGGCCCTGCCTCCTCTATATAAATGTCACAGCTTCAGCGCGTCATTCGCTGGGCTGTGTCCAGCGCTGAGAGGAGGTCGGGGATGCTGCGCTGGATGGATGGATCTTCTCATCGCTGGAGCGGAGATCACCCGTCGCTGGATCTTCTCATCGCTGGAGATCACCCGCAGCCGTCGCAGGATCGGGACAACGTTGGAGCAGGAAGCCGGGAACGAGTGGATTATCACCGCTGGAGTTTTTTTTTTTTTTTAAAGGACTTTATTCTACGGTGTGTGTGTTTTTTTTACAAGACTTTACACTTCCTTCATGAAATGGTAAGGGTACAATGTACCCCATTACCATTTCACACAGGGGGGGGGTCAGGATCTGGGGGTCCCCTTTGTTAAAGGGGTCTTCCAGATTCTGATAAGCCTCCCGCCCGCATACCCCCACAACCACCGGGCAAGGGTTGTGGGGATGAGACCCTTGTCCCCATCAACATGGGGACATCCTCCCCATGTTGAGGGCATGTGGCCTGGTGCGGTTCAGGAGAGGGGGGGGCGCACTCTGTCCCCCCCTCTTTTCTGCGGCCAGCCAGGCCAACGTGCTCGGATAACGGGTCTGGTTATGGATATTTAGGGGGAACCGCACGTCATTTTTGTTTTAAATTGACGGCGGGGTTCCCCTTAATATCCATACCAGACCTAAAGGGTCTGGTTATTGAATTTGCGGGGACCTCCGCGCATTTTTTTTTCTAAAAGTCCGTGTCCCATTGACTACAATTGGGTTCGGAGTCCCGAACCCGAACTTTTTTTTTTAAGTTCGGGTTCGGACCCGAAACCGAACATCCAGGTGTCCGCTCAACTCTAGTCATTATACATCCACCTTCCCTCCGTTGACATACATTGCCTGGTAAGAGGGAATTTTGAGCACCAACCTCCCTTTTGGCTCTAGGATGTCACATGAGAGCCACAAAGGAAGATGATCTTGGCAGATTTGAAGGTGCGCCATGATAAGCTTTGCGTGGTATGCTTTCTTTAGCTCACAGAAATGTGTCTGTTGCATAAAACATTGATTTTTTTTTGTCCCGTCAGGCCAAATGTTCCTAATCCTCCGTGTTAGAACTTCTTTCTTCCATTAGTTTTACTCATCTGTCTTTTCAATGTGTCTTCTGTCTCCTGCACTAGTTCTCATCGCGCCATGCTTTCCTAATGACTTCTTTCTACGTCTCTGAAGGTTCTCATTTATCCAGGTCATGGTTTATCTAGTAGTAATTCACATTCATCTGGATTTGTTCTGTAATGTTGAAGATGTTTTGTAGCTTATCCAAGAAAGTTCTTCATTTCTAATGAGATTTCTAATGAGGGGTATTTTCTTGACACCCATTGGAACTGAAGAAGTCTCTTCTGTCTCCTGCTCTAGTTTATCATCACACTAATGCTTTCTTATTGACTTCTTTCTACGTTTGAAGGTTCTCATTTATCCAAGTCATGGTATATCTAGTAGTAGTATTTAGCAGACATGTGCACACATATTTTGTTTCGAAATTTAGTTTTCCTCTGAAAAATTAAATAATTTAGTTACTTCCGAAATTAGTTTTTATTTATTTAGCTTCGTTAACCACTTAACCACTTAAGGACCGGACCAATATGCTGCTAAATGACCCAAGGGGTTTTTACAATTCGGCACTGCGTCGCTTTAACTGACAATTGCGCGGTCGTGCGACGTGGCTCCCAAACAAAATTGGCGTCCTTTTTTTCCCACAAATAGAGCTTTCTTTTGGTGGTATTTGATCACCTCTGCGGTTTTTATTTTTTGCGCTATAAACAAAAATAGAGCGACAATTTTGAAAAAAATTCAATATTTTTTACTTTTTGCTATAATAAATATCCCCCAAAAACATATATAACATTTTTTTTTCCCTCAGTTTAGGCCGATACGTATTCTTCTACCTATTTTTGGTAAAAAAAAATCGCAATAAGCGTTTATCGATTGGTTTGCGCAAAATTGATAGCGTTTACAAAATAGGGGATAGTTTTATTATATTTTTTTTTTACTACTAATGGCGGCGATCAGCGATTTTTTTCATGACTGCGACATTATGGCGGACACTTCGGACAATTTTGACACATTTTTGGGACCATTGTCATTTTCACAGCAAAAAATGCATTTAAATTGCATTGTTTGTTGTGAAAATGACAGTTGCAGTTTGGGAGTTAACCACTAGGGGGCGCTGTAGGAGTTGGGGTTCACCTAGTGTGTGTTTCCAACTGTAGGGGGGTGTGGCTGTAGGTGTGACGTCATCGATCGAGTCTCCCTATAAAAGGGATCACTCGATCGATGCGCCGCCACAGTGAAGCACGGGGAAGCCGTGTTTACATACGGCTCTCCCCGTTCTTCAGCTCCAAGGAGCGATCGCGAGGGGGCGGCTAGAAACGAATAGCCGCGCCCTCGTCCCGGATCGCTCCTGAAGCCACGGGAACCGCCGCATGTACGGGGGGGGGGTCCTGATCGGACCCCCGACCCACGTCTAGGCAGGGACGTACAGGTACGCCAATGTGCCTGTCCGTGCCATTCTGCCAACGTACATATACATGCGGCGGTCCGGAAGAGGTTAAGGACCGCCTCCTGCAGATATACGACGGCAGAATGGCACGGCTGGGCACAAGCACGTACCTGTACGTCCTCTTTAAGTGCCCGTCCAAAAGCTCCGTGACCGCGGCCGCGGGACCCGATCGCCGCTGGAGTCCTGCGATCGGTCCCCGGAGCTGAAGAACGGGGAGAGCTGTGTGTAAACACAGCTTCTCCGTTCTTCACAGTGGCAGCTTCATTGATCGTGTGTTCCCTGATATAGGGAAACACGATCAATGACGTCACGCGTCCAGCCCCCCCCTACAGTTAGAAAAACATATGAGGTCACACATAACCCCTACAGCGCCCCCTAGTGGTTAACTCCCAAACTGCAATTGTCATTTTCACAGTAAACAATGCTTTTTTATAGCATTTTTTTGCTGTGAAAATGACAATGGTGCCAAAAATGTGTCAAAATTGTCCGAAGTGTCCGCCATAATGTCGCAGTCATGAAAAAAATCGCTGATCGCCGCCATTAGTAGTTAAAAAAAAAATAATACAAATGCAATAAAACTATCTCCTATTTTGTAAACGCTATAAATTTTGCGCAAACCAATCGAAAAACGCTTATTGCAATTTTTTTTTACCAAAAATAGGTAGAAGAATATGTATCGGCCTAAACTGAGGAAAAAAAACGTTTTTTTATATGTTTTTGGGGGATATTTATTATAGCAAAAAGTTAACTGCAGAGGTGATCAAATACCACCAAAAGAAAGCTCTATTTGTGGGAAAAAAAGGACGCCAATTTTGTTTGGGAGCCACGTCGCACGACCGCGCAATTGTCTGTTAAAGCGCCGCAGTGCCGAATCGCAAAACCTGGCCGGGTCCTTTAGCTGCATTTTGGTCCGGGTCTTAAGTGGTTAATTATTATTACTAGTCAACCAACATTAGAATTCTTCTATAGCCTATGGGCGGAGCATTTGACCGTAAATGTCCGCTTGCGGCGATTGTATGTTTTTAGCTGCTTCGTCGAATCTTCGTGTCTCTATAATGTCGAATATTTTCTCTCTATGTCAACTAATCTTGGACTAATAGAGCTAGGTTAGGCACATTCAACCGCAGGTTCAATAGACACAGGTCGCTATTGTCCCCGTCATGTTGAATCTTTTATCTATTTAGAACTGTTGTCGCAACGAAACGAAAATAAAGCATATTTTTCGGATTTCGGATTCTGCGCGTTTGTTATTGTTTGTTAAGATGAACACGAAAATCCCTGAAATTCGGACGAAAGTGCACACGTCTGGTATTTTCCTGACACCCATTGGAAATTAAGAAGTGTCTTCTGTCTCCTGCTCTAGTTTCTCATCACACATAGGTCCCGTACACACGTCCGAGAAACTCGACGAGCAAAACACGTCGTTTTGCTCGTCGAGTTCCTTGTGAAGCCGCCGAGGATCTCGGCGAGCCAAGTTTCCTCATTGACTAACGAGGAAATAGAGAACATGTTCTCTATTTGGCCCGACAAAATCCTCGTTGGTTATATCCAGGCCACTTATCCTCGGCCACATATCCTCGGCCAAAAGTGTACACACGACCAGGTTTCTCGGCAGAATACGGCTCCGATCGAGTTTCTGGCTGAATTCTGCCGAGAAACTCGGTCGTGTGTACGGGGCCTAATGCTTTCTTATTGACTTCTTTCTACATCTGTCAGGCCCTGTACACACGATCAGTCCAAACTGATAAAAACAGACTGAAGTTCAGTTTCATCGATGAAGCAGACTGATGGTCTGATGTGCGTACACACCATCAGTTCAAAAAACGATCGAGTCCAACGCGGTGATGTAAAACACTGAAAAAAACGAAGTTCAATGCTTCCAAGCATGCGTCGACTTGATTCTGAGAATGCGCGGGTTTTGAACCGATGCTTTTGCGTACTAACCATCGGTTTTGACCGATCGGTCAGGAGTCCATCAGTCCGATTTTAAAGCAAGTTCTAAAACTTTGGACTGAAGGACAAAAGTCCGATGGGGCACACACACGGTAGGTTTGGACTGATGAAACTGAACTTCGTTTTCATCAGTTTGGACTGATCGTGTGTACAAGGCCTAAAGGTTCTCATTTATCCAAGTCATGGTATATATATCTAGTAGTAGTGGTTAGTCACATTCATCTGGACTTGTAGGGCTAGATTCACAAAGGGCGTCCTAACTTTGCGGCGGCGTAGCGTCTCGTGTTTACACTACGCCGCCGTAACTTAGCAGGCAAGTACATGATTCACAAAGTACTTGCCTGCTAAGTTACGGCAGCGTAGCCTAAAGCGGGCGGGCGTAAGGGCGCCTAATTCAAAATAGGCTGAGGGGGCGTGTTTAATGTTAATTTGGTTTGACCTGACGTGATTGAAGTTTTTTTTGGAACGCCGCATGCGCCGTCCGCCAACATATCCCAGTGTGCATTGCGGCAACGTACGCCGCACGGGCCTATTGGTTTCGACGTGGACGTAAATGACGTAAATCCCTATTCACGGACGACTTACGCAAACGACGTAAAATTTTCGAATTTCGACGCGGGAACGGCGGCCATACTTAACATTACTATTCCAGCTATTTGATGGAATATCTTTAGGCCTGATAATGCGTTACGTAAACGGCGTATCTGTACTGCGTCGGCCGGGCGTACGTTCGTGAATAGGCTTATCTAGTGATTTACATATTCTACGCCGACCGCAATGGAAGCGCCACCTAGCGGCCAGCCTAATTATTGCACCCTAAGATAGGACGGCGCAGAATACACTTAAACTTAGGTCGACGCAGATTCCGAGTTAGGTCGGCGTATCTACTGATACGCCGACCTAACTCTATGTGAATCTAGCCCGTAACGTTGAAGATGTTTCTATAGATTATCCAAGAAGCTTCTTCAGTTCTAATGAGGGGTATTTTCCTGACACCCATTGGAACTGAAGAAGTGGCCTGGATATTCCTACAAAATGTCTTCAACGTTGTAGAACAAGTCCACTACTAGATATATATGTTTCTACCTTGTGCTGGCAGCAGCATTCTCTGTACTGTCTCCAGCCATTGATGTCCTGATTGCTCTTACCCACCTTTGTATTCAAGGCTTTCCCCTCTTCTTTTGCTCCTATATTCTGACTTCTAAGGCCCCGTACACACGAAGGGACATGTCCGATGAAAACGGTCCGCGGACCGTTTTCATCGGACATGTCTGCTCGGAGATTTCTGTCTGATGGTTGTACACATCATCAAACAGAAATCCGCGCGGACAGGATACGCGGTGACGTGGCCGCGCCGATGACGCGGCGACGTGCGCGACCCTGGAAGGTCAATGCTTCCACGCATGCGAGGGCTTTCGGCCGAGCGGACATGTCCGGTGAGTCGTACAGACGACCGAACATGTCCGACGGACAGGTTTCCAGCGGACATGTTTCTTAGCATGCTAAGAAATTTTTGTCCGCTGGAAAACGGTCGGCTGGACAAATGTCCGCTGGAAAACGGTCCGATAGGCCGTACACACGACCGAACATGTCCGCTGAAACTGGTCCGCGGACAAGTATCAGCGGACATGTTCGGTCATGTGTACGAGGCCTTAAGGTGTGTATATAAAGCCAGAACTTGTTAGAACCCCATGTCCAGGTACAAGGTGTAATCCTAGACCAGTCCTTTCAGCCCCAAATCCAATCGCTGTCAAAAGCTTTTAGACTTCACCTCCATAACATCTTTAAAATTCACCCCTTTTTAACGAATGAAACCACCAAGCTACTCATTTACTCCCTTGTTACCTCTCGCTTTGACTTTTGCAAGGCCCTCCTCATAGGCCTACCTCTCCATAGTCTATCCCCTCTTCAGTCAATTATTAATTCAGCTGCCAGACACATCTAATTTACCAACCGAATAGTGTCTGCCACCCCTCTCAAAATACTAACCACAACATACAAAGCCACTCACCACTCTGCCCCCAGCTACATCACCAATCTTGTCTCCAAATATCACCCAAACTTTCCTCTCCGCTCCTCCTAAAACCTCCTGTTCTCAAGCTCTCTTGTCTCCTCCTCCCATGCTCCTCTCCAAGACTTCTCCAGAGCCTCTCCCATCCTCTGGAACCCTCTACCTCAATCTGTCTGGCTATATCCTAATCTGGCTGCCTTTAGGCGATCCCTGAAAACTCATGCCTTCTTGGAAGCCTATCATGCCTCCAACTATCTGAACTTTTATCTCTTCCATCAGCTCATCCCTCACAGTTATGAACTTTTGTACCCTTTTCTCCACCCTGTTAGTTTGTAGGCTCTTATGTGCAGGGCCTTTCGAAACTGCTTGTATTTTATTGTAATGTACCTGTTTTCCTTTGTGTAGCGCCGGTGTACTTTATAGTACCGGTGCTAGTTAAATTTAAGGTTAAGATCAGAGTGTAGTTAGACTCTGATCCAGATTGTTAAGTGCAAAACAGGGTCTCTGTCTCAGCTTGGCTGTGCTGTAGGCTATTTTGTTGGGTTGGGGTGTTCTTCCAGCCCCAGTGCTGCAGGTGGCAGCAGTGGAGTCAAGGTTTGGAGGCTCTTTCCCAGCAGCCAATCAGGAGGGTTTGACCTCGCTGGGCATGCTGGGGAGGGGTATTTATGATACAGACGCCATTGGTTCTGGGTCTTCTTCGTCCAGTGTGGCACCCACCTTTAGGATGGCCACATCAGGGCACCCCGACGTTATGGCCTACCAGGCCGGGGCGTGCGTGCCACGCGCTGTTCCTGGTTCCGGGGCCATGCTAGCCCGGAGCATCTGAACAGCGACGGGGACCCAGTGAGTGACTGGGTTCCCACCTTTGAGGATCCCAAGCTGTACTGCTCTTCGGTGGGGAGTGCGTCTCAGGAGCGCCATTGAGAGGCTGGCGGTCCAAAAGGGCCTGGACAAACCACCGGGGATCGAGGTAGCCGGACACTGAGGGATTGATCACCTGTCAGTCGGTACCTGGGCAACAAGTTGAAGGAGATCCAGGCGTAACTCATCTAAGGAGGGATATCTCCAAGAATTCAATCCAGAGAGGACCTGTGGCAGAGGTACCTTTCTGAGGCTCACTGAGAGGGGTCTGTGGCAGAGACTTTTTCCTCAAGTTCAAGTTCACCAAGGAGGGTCTGTGGCAGAGACTTTTCCCTCAAGATCAAGTTCACCAAGGAGGGTCTGTGGCAGAGACTTTATCTTACAATTGTCCGAGTGATACTCCGGCTGCCAGGCCAGTGAGAGAGGCCTGTCCGGGTACACTAAACCCACTCAGGCAAGAGTGGTGAAGAGAAGTGTTACGCTTGGGAGCAGGACTGTTTCCCTATTATTATGCCTGAATCTGCTGTTCTTCTTTCTTCTTCAGCTTTACTTTCCTCACCACAAGTTTACTGTTTTTACCCGGCTGGGTAATAAAAAGCACAGCAAAGAGCACCTGTTGTGGACATTTCTTTTACTTCTACTATATGCAATACGCATCATTTACCCCTAGAAATTCGGAGGAGCCATGAGGTAATGTGCCACCCAAACATCCAGCAGGGGGTAATGCTACATTTAGATTGTAAAGCGCTGCGTAAACTGTTGGCACTATACACGTCCTGAATAATAAGTCAAGTTTTTATTGCGGGCTTGCTGCTGCTATACTGCTCATGGGCACTTTCCACAGTTCATTCTTCAACGAATTATCTATGGTGACTGTGTTTTAAGTCCTCTCAACTAAACACCTTATTTGAGACCCGGAGAAGGGGGCTATCGTTAAGTCCCGAAATGTATTGGCTGTTTTCTTCCGAAGACATGTTTTTATATCTGGCTTACAAACTCTAGGGCCCCTAACCAAGAGGAAACCTGTTGGTGCTGAAATCAGCCTCCCCTCAGCCATTGTGCCACATTTGAATGTGAGTAACCTATGTAAACCACAACACATTTGATGAGTAAAATCACGCACTTCAGTCATTCGTGTTCCAGGTTTTCATTGCTGTCTGTGTCCCGACTGAGGTGATTCACCCTTTCTGTGTGCCCTGGTGACTGGGGTTGAGCCCGATGTTCGAGTCGAACGTAACTTCGACTCAAAAATCGGGTGTTGGCCTGTTCGCCAAATAGCGATTCGAAAGCCACGGACCACAGTTTAAAAGTCTATGGGATATTAACATGAAAAATCGAAAGTGCTCATTTTAAAGGCTTATATGCATGGTATTGTCATAAAAAGTATTTGTATCAATGGTGTCAGAGGGGGGGGGGTCACCCGTTTACGTCACCGTGTGATGTAACTGTTGCGGCTTTTTTTTTTGGTCGATCGAGTGACGGAATGGAAGATGAATAGACATCGCTGCCCATTTAATTTTTTTAATAAAGGACTTGTCCCAAGCTGTCTCTTGTCTTTTTTAAAATTTTTGACACTTTTATTTGTGAAATGGTAGGGGTACAATGTACCCCTTACCAATTCACATGGGGGGGCGGGATCTGGGGGTCCCCTTGTTAAAGAGGGCTTCCAGATTCCGATAAGCCCCCCACCCGCAGACCCCCACAACCACCGGGCAAGGGTTGTGGGGATGAGGCCCTTGTCCCCATCAACATGGGGGCAAGGTGATTTAGGGTGGGGGGCGCAGAGAACCTATCCCCCCATTTTGAGGGCAAGTGGCCTGGTACGGTTCAGGATGGGGGGTGCTCTCTTGTCCCCCCTCTTTTCCAGCGACCTTCCAGGTTGCATGTTCGGATAAGGGTCTGGTATGGATTTTTGGGGGTGTCGCAGGGTTCCCCTTAAAATCAGGTCTGGTATTAATTTTGGGGGAACCCCTACGCCATTTAAAAAAAAATTGGCGCAGGGTTCCCTTAATATCCATACCAGACCTGAGGGGCCTGGTATAGAATTTGGGGGTGACCCCCACGCATTTTTTTTTAAATTTTGGTTTGGGGTTCCCCTTAATATTCATACCAGACCCAAAGGGCCTAGTAATGGGCTGGGGGGGAACCCATGTCGTTTTTTTCAATGAGTTATATCTATATTGCCAGGACTCGACAATTCATTACAGCCGCGAGTAGTTTTAAATTACCTTTTTTCCTTTAGAAATTTCATTTTGCTGCAGGACTGTTCTAAACACGGGAAAAATGCGCCACTTTACAGGCATACTATAGACACCCCCCAGGTACGAAATTTAAAGGAATATTAGTAGCTGGATTCACGTAGATGAGCCTAACGTTAGGCAGGCGTAGCGTATCTCATATACGCTACGCCGCCGTAAGTTAGAGAGGCAAGTGCTGTATTCACAAAGCACTTGCGTCTTAAGTTACGGCAGTGTAGCGTAAATGTGCCGGCCTAAGCGCGCCTAATTCAAATTGTGAAGAGGTGGGCGTGTTTTATGGTAATGAATCGTGACCCAACGTGATTGACGTGATTGACGATGCGCCGTCCGTGGACATATCCTAGTGCGCATGCTCCAAATTATGCCGCAAAGACTTATTGGTTTCGACGTGAACGTAAATTACGCCCAGCCCCATTCACGGACGACTTACGCAAACAACGTAAAAATTTTAAAATTCAACGCGGTTCCGACGTCCATGCTTAACATTGGCTGCGCCATCTTTTTGGTGGAATAACTTTAGGCCAGAAAACGCCTTATGTAAACGGTGTATCTTTACTGCGACGGGCAAGCGTACGTTCGTGAATAGGCGTATCTCGCTGATTTACGCATTCTAGGCGTAAATCAGCGTACACGCCCCTAGCGGCCGGCCTAAATAGACAGCTAAGATACGACGGCGCCCGCGGTCGTATCTTAGCTAGATTTAAGTGTATCTCAATTTGAGAATATACTTAAATTTACAACGGCGCAGATTCAGAATTACGACGGCGTGTCTACTGATACGCCGGCGTAACTCTCTCTGAATCTGGCTATTAATCTTTATTGTTTCACTTTAAGCATTATTAAAATCACTGCTCCCGAAAAAGATCAGTTTTTAAAAAAAATTTTTGCATTGATACATGTCCCCTGGGGCAGGACCCGGGCCCCCAAACACTTTTTATAACAATACCATGCAAATAAACCTTTAAAATGAGCACTTTTGATATTTCATGTTCGTGTCCCATAGACTTTAAAGGTGTTCACACGTTCAAACAAATTTTTTGCCTGCTCGCAAGTTCTGGTGCGAACCGAACTGGGGGGGGGGGGGGGGGTGTTCGGCTCATCCTTACTGGTGACCATTGTCTCAAGTACAGAAAGTGAGTTGTTACAGGGACAGAAATTGAGGAGAAAATGTTCAACATGGACAATTGCGTAGGAGGAAATTATTTCTAATTAGAAAGAGATCTCCTCTCACTTCCTGTTAAGTCTCCTGGAAAGTAAATGGAGGGATGTCTCCTCAACAGGAACTAGGCAGCAACATGAAAAAAAAACAATCCCATCAAGGATTCTAAACATTCCCACTCCATCCAAAACTAGAAAGGAAAAAAAAAAGATTTGGTTTTACATACACTTTAACCTCTGCTTTAGTCTTTTGTATAAAATAATGTAATTCTAAGAAAGTCCACCCTCTTCCATTGTCAATTTGTCATAGGTTGCTGGAGGTCAACCCTCACAGAAAGTATTATAGTTATCATTGGAACAAAATAAGCCTTCTAAGGCCCCGTACACACGTCTGAGAAACTCGACGGGCAAAAGACATCGTTTTGCTCGTCGAGTTCCTTGTGAAGCCGCCGAGGATCTCGGCGAGCCAAGTTTCCTCATTGACTAACGAGGAAATAGAGAACATGTTCTCTATTTGACCCGACGAGATCCTCGTCGGTTTCCTCGGCCAAAAGTGTACACACGACTGGGTTTCTCGGCAGAATACGGCTCTGATCGAGTTTCTGGCTGAATTCTGCCGAGAAACTCGGTCGTGTGTACAGGGCCTAAGTGTATAGCCTCGTACACACGGCCATTTTTTCCAACGGGAAAACTGCGAAGAGAGCTTTTGGCCAGGAATTCCGGCCATGTGTATGCTCCCTCTAAGTTTTTCCGACGGGAAAACTGCCAAAAACCGCCGGACAAAAAAAGAGAACCAGCTTTCTTTTTTGCCACCGGGATTCTCGGCTGACTTTTTCCCGGCGTTTTTTGGCAGTTTTCCTATGGTAAAAACTACGATGGAGCATACACATGGTCGGGATTCCCGACCAAAGCTCTCATCTGAGTTTTCCCAACGGGAAAACCGGCCTTGTGTAGGGGGACATGTTACTGAGCAGGTTCTCGGCTTTCCGACAGGAACTTTTCCCGTCGGAAATCCCGCAAGTGTGTACGGGGCATATCTGTAGTTGATTATGGGTCTAGATTTTGAAAATAGAGGTTGGAAATTCACACTGGTTTTTTAGAAGGACAATCTTTCCCACCCACAATTTTTGTTTTTTGCATTCATAGTTTCCATCTTAACATGTAGTCAACTTGACTTCACTCGGGTTTTCCTGTAGGTCATTGATGCTCAAATATTCTGCCCCACAAATGCTGTGCTCCAATTGCCCTAAGATTTGACTCTGCTGTTTTCTGGGCAACTAACGGGTGTGGTTTCCACTACAATATGCTATGTACTTAGCATATTGCAATATAGAGACCCGAAGCCACATTATGGAACCCTACTTGGGTCCTTGACCTCTAGGACTGCATACCTCTAGCTTTAGACTTGTCTGTATGCCAAAGTGTTTGTTGGCTCCTTGTCTACTTTACATTCTATAAATCCTGAATATGTTCATCATATTCCTTAGGTTCAGTAAGTATTCCTAAACTGTTTTACCCTAAAAACCCTTTACAACTTGTGACCTACCTCATGTCTCCATCACATACTTATATATTTCTCAAGCTCTCCTCTGCCCTACAAATGACCTCAAATTCCTGGCTGCGCATATTCCCATGGGGTGCTTGCATTTTCAGAAATTCACTTGCCTTCTTAAATAATTTATATAGTCCCTCAAAACCCACCACATCCATATTTGCAAACCAGCTTCTATTCCATTTATTATTGATTAAGTAATTAAATATCCGACTAAAGAACAATTAGTTTTTCCCTCTTAGCAACAAGCCCATATTGTCCCATATTGGAGGGTCCTTTCCTTCCAAGGGAGAAACTGACTGTTTTTTCAAAGGAAACTACATAAAGCCCTATTGTCCCTAATGCCAGACAGTTCACACACATAATTGGCAGTTATTGATCCTAAAGCTAGACCTCTAAAGCTTCATACCACTTCATAAATTTACCTGGACATTAGGGAAGCCTGGGGGTTCCAAGGTATAAAAACATACCTGTCAGTTGGAAACAGCTATTCCTGTGACGGGTCTCTTGGGTTTCCTGGGGTGTTTCCATCAAAGCTCATTGATCAATATGTAGAGTGGCCTTTCTCAACATTTTACCCCAGAGGGACCCGTGAAATAAATTTCAGTTCTTGTGCAATTCCTACAAAAAGGAATTTATTGGGGGTCAGTGGATAAAAAAATGCCTGTTACCTTGTTTGTCAGAATCCCACCCTTATGGGCAGCTCAGCTATAGATCATCATTGGTGTTATGCCGCTGTCTCTGGCAAGTGGCGTTGGCCCCAGAGCTATGCATCAACCAAGTCAACTAGCGACAGCTCAAGAAGTCGCCATTGATAGAAATAGGGTCACTCATGGAGTGGAGTCTAAGGTATGCCTAGGCTATACCACAGATTGCAGTACATATGGCATTCTCTCAGACATTCCCAATGACGTGATTGGGTTGCCTTACTGGTGACAGCTTACAAGACGAAAGGCAACTGAGGAAAGGGTAAAAGGGTTTATACCACAAAATATGAATGCCTGTGTATCGGGGTCACGTGGGGCATAATGGCGTCAGCACGTCGTAGCACCGCCCTACATGTTTAGTCATACGTGACGTCTTCCTGACTGAGGAAAGGACAGGTGTCATTTAGATAAGGCTGTATCACAGGCTGCAGATTGAGGCATGTATCACCAGCCAGATAAACAATAGAGGAACCAAAAGACATTATGGTTTTTATACCAGGGTAGCCACCAGGATTATAGTACAAGTACAGAAACTCATAAAGTCAAGGAGGAAACTTTCTGTTTTGGCCCTGCCCTAGTGCTCAGAGCCAGACTTATACCTAGGGATTTCACAGGTATGGTGCTGATGATAAATGTCATAGAATATAACACATAGACCAGTCTTTCTCAACCTTTTCAACACAGCTGAACCCTTGACATAACTTTCCTGTATCAGGAAACCCCTGCTAAAAATTATTATATCTACAACTCATGATACATTAGTTTAATGGGCAGTGGGAAGAATGCTCCTTACACTTGTGGTCATTGGGAAGAATTCCCCCATTACAGATTGCAAAAAAGATCAGTGGTGTCAGTGGTAACTCATCTGAGAGGCAGAAATAGCTCAATGAACCCCTAGCAACCTTTGGAGGAAACTTAGGGTTCCATGAAACCGTGGTTGAGGAAGAATGTTCCTCACACTTGTGGTCATTGGAAAGATTTCCCCCCTTACGGATAGCTAAAAAGATCAATGGTGTCAGTGGGAACTTATCTGAGAGGCAGAAATTGCTCATTGCTCAAGGTTCCCTAGCAAATACTGGAGGAACCCTAGGGTTAAGAATGGCTACAGCAGCCATTGTTAACCCTAGGGTTCCTCCAGTATTTGCTAAAGGGTGGTCCTCATGATGCAGAACTTCAGTTGTTCATATGATGTCCAGAACTGAAACTCTAATGTTTCCAACCGATAGGTGTGTTTTTATCATTCAGACAGCCCCTCTTCCAGACTGTTCCCTAAAGTCTCAGCATTTTTATGAAGTGGACATAAACTTTAAGTTTAAGTCTGCCTTAACTATTCCTTCCCTTTTGCCAAAACCAGGTTCATGGTATGCTTTTACCAAGGGTCAAAAATGCTTCTACGTTGTTACAGCACATGGTACTCTATCTATTTCACATTCATCGTTGGAACTAGCTAAAAAAAACAGTGAAATAAATCCAGCTTTGGAGATCATGTTGAAAATTCGTACACCACCATCCAGATGTTGGCACTGTTTAGTCATTGACATCTCATGGAAATTCCCAAAAGAGGACAATACCCTTGATAAATCTAACATTTAGGAATAATGGTTTGTTTCAGTAAGTAAATGTTCCTTATTGTTTGTGAACCAAGTGTTCCATGACTCTTCTGATAGAACTTAAATGCAAACATTTTCAGCAATTTTTTTTTTTTTTTTTTAAAGAATGTATGCTTTTTGGACAAATTTTACAAATAAAAATAAAAAAAATGAGAAAAAAAGGAAAGAAAGAAAAAAAAGTTATGAATCCCCTCTCTCTCCCTTCGCAAGAGAATTGTTGTTTAAATGTTGGACTAAAAACTAAAGTAATCCCCAGAAAAAAATGGGGAGGAAGAAAATTGATGAATCAGGGAGGAAAAATAAAAGGTAAAGATCAAAAGCAATAAAAAGAAAAAAGTTGATTATTTTTGTTGGAAAAGACAAAAAAAAAAAATTGAAAAAAAAAAATTATTTTTTCCCCAAATTTCAAACAGAAAAAGTGAAAATTCAACAAGAAAGAAAATAGGTAAAAAGAAAAATAACCCGAAGGTGAAAATAAAAATAAAAACACCTTCAGGGTTAAAAATGGGGCAATAGTTGGGGCTTTCAGGCATTCAAGCCAGCTGTGTTGGTGCATGCACGATGAATGTAATAACAATGTCACAGGAAACAGGAAGTGGGTGCTGGAGGAAGTGCTTTGACTGGAAAATGGCAGCTGTCTCAAGATAGGAAACCATACACAAATGTAGAGCCTGGCAGTCACATTGGATGTGGCAATGGTATGTAATGCTGTATGTGTAATTTTCTTACCCCAGAAAAGACTACTTAGTATAACGGTAGAGTCTTTGATAAGCACACTTTAAGTCTTTCTTTGTCTAACGTGCCTCTTGTTCAGCCCTTCTTCTCCGTCAGTCACGCGGTGTCAGGTGCCAGCACTGGGATGTATATTTAGACCGTGAAAAACGTAATAGTGATGCAAGGTGTGAGGATGGGAGGAGGGCGAGGAGGTGAATGGTGTTAATTGGGAGGGGAGGCGAGAATTGTTAGGAACACTCTTAACTCATGGAACCCCGGGACTTGAAGTATGTAGCAACAAAAGTAATTATTTGTAGAAGCCCCAGCGTCCTCTGTGCCTATTCTCCTGTTGCATCACGTTGTACATTACTGAAATATTAAGAGGAAAATCACATTTTTATCACATTCAGCAAGAGGCTTAGAAGATTCTGATCGAAGACTTAAGCTGGCCATGCACGTTGTAGCTTCAACTTCCACTTTCTATCCACCGATCATTGCAAACAAAGCCCATAAGTTGAAACAACCGCCAGAACTTGGACCGCGGTGACGTCAAAACTGAGCAATAAATTGACAGCTTCAATGCAAGTTTATTGAAAGATCCTAGAAAAATGGTACAGAAACTGGAAAAATAGAGTTTCCTTGAAAGTTATCTGATTTTTCCACCATGTCAACCTGCAGTCCATTCAAACCACCATTTTGAGCCCTCCATTGCTTTGTGAATTTCGACAAAATAAAAAATAAAAAAATAGAACCAAATGTTCGATCACCCTATCACATTGTCATGTGTATGGCCAGCTTAAGAATCTTGTATAAAAGACCTGAAAAATAACCTTATGAAGCTTGGACGTGAACAGTGGTTATGGACAGTCTTTACATGTTGAAGAAACTTTACCCAAGCTCAACCGCTCTGTTACCACATACATTGCTGAGGGCCGGTGCTCATGGCTGGTGTGTGTGTGCTCCCAAGGCATCAATCCATAGAAGAAATTAGCTAGGCTACATTAAAGTGGCACACAATAGCTAACATGTTTCGACCATGACAGCCTTCTTCAAAGCTTTGGCATGGCCAAAACATGTTAGCTATTGGGTGCCACTTTTGAAGGCCGTTATGGCTGAAACATGTTAGCTATTTTTTTACCACATTTAATGTAGCCTTATATAAAATTTGGAACATTGCTGGCTAATTTCTTCTATTGATTGAGTTTTCCTAATATGTTGACAGAATCTAGATTTTGCCCGGTTTTCAATGAATGTCCGAGATTTAACACCTCAGATACCTGCAATGCTCATGGATGGTTCTCTTGGGAAACCTATGACCTGCACACCTTGCAGCTCTTCTCCTTATGCTCTGGTCAGTGAGTGAGATGGATTTACTGGTGATCCTGAAGGAATTATGGGGAAGAATTCCCTAGTCTCATAAGAGAGTGAAGTTCTTCTTCAGGACAGGAAAGGATTTCTTACTTATAGGCCCCAGTATCCTCCGCTAGTCAACAAAAGCATAGGTCCCACCGACCTGTTCCTGCACACTAAATAAGCAAAGGTCTACAAATGAATTGGCGCCCTATAGGAACCCAAGGGAACGGCTAAAATGGCCAGAGGACAATTTTTAATTGGATTATTGTACGTAGGGAAAAATATCAACAACAACCTTCTATAGATAGCCTCCTAATAGTCGTGGTGCTCATATCTAGAAATATACAGCCAGTGTTGAGGCCAGGGCCAGTGAAGGCACAACCATGAAAATTGGTTTGAAGTATAGATTCTCTGATGGCAGCAAAAGTTCTAGTCATAGGTGGATAACCAGAGAAAAAAATATGACTGGACACAAAATCGTACTCCACATGGGTGGAACACTCCAGGTCAACCACCCAGGCCTTCAAGCTTAACAATCACAATTGTGGTTGAAGTGGTACAGGTAGTTCTTTTGGCTTTAAAGCGGAACTCCAGGCAAAAATCAGAATTGTAATAATATGCCTTATGCTGTACGTGCTACCTACACTTACAGCTTTAATACTCAATGTGCACATTTCAACACCCATCCCCCAACATCTTGGCAATGGTACTCTCACATGTTACTCAATGTGCACATTTCAACACTCATCCCCCAACATCTTTGGCAATGGTACTCTCTCATGGTACTCAATGTGCACATTTCAACACCCACCCCCCAACATCTTGGCAATGTTACTCTCACATGGTACTCAATGTGCACATTTCAACACTCATCCCCCAACATCTTTGGCAATGGTACTCTCCCATTCAATGGGTGACTGAAGAAAAAAAATGGATTTCGAAGTTCTGCTTACATGGTCACCTTACCTACCCCAGCCTTCTTCTTAGAGGTTGGAAAAACCATCACCACATTGATGATGTCACCCTAGTGTACTTGTCTCCCGGAAGCACGTGTACAGTGTTAGACTGACAAGAGTGCACAAAGCAAAAGAGACGAGACCCCCATGCAATTTCGTCAGTTATACATACAGGTAGATTACCGACAAGCAGTGATGGCTTTTCTTAGCACTGGATGTATTTTCAAACTGTCTACCGTGAATGCACCCTGTAATAAATGCGTCCTTTTGTAAAATAGAGTTTATATCAGTAATAAAAAAATCTAAAATCATGGATTTGTAAACCTGAAAACCTTAAAGCTCAAATGAAAACATTTTTATTACTGAACTGATTAAGCAGATTTGACGTAAGCCCCAAGGTGGCCTTCCAACAGGTCAGCCGGAAGGACAAAAAGAAGTACTGTATATACTCGAGTGTAAGCTGAGTATTTCAGCACATTTTTTTGTGCTGAAAATGCCCCCCCTTGGCTTATACTCGAGTCCTCCCGGCGCTGTCCCCATCTGCAGTCTTACCTCCCGTCGCTGTGATACATTCAGTCTAGTCGGCGGTCATGCAGTCTACCAAAGCCCCCGCCTCCTCCTCGTCCGTTATAGGCTAAACACTGACTCACTGCTAAGAAACCAAGGCCCAGATTCTCAAAGGCGTTACGACGGCGCAACACCATTTGCGCCGTCGTAACTCCTCATCTGGCCCCCGGGTATCTATGCGACTGATTCTTAGAATCAGTTACGCATAGATACCCATTAGATCTGACAGGCGTAAGGCTCTTACGCTGTCAGATCTTAAAAGCAATTTTTTTCCCGCCGCTAGGTGTCGCATCGTCGTTTTCCCCGTCGTCTATGCAAATGAGGTAATTACGCGAGATTCCCGAACATACGCGCGGTCGACAATGAGAATTTACGTCGTTTCCGTATCGTACGCGACGCGTAAGGTTGCCCCTGCTATTAGGAGGGGCAACCAATGTTAAGTATGGCCATCGTTCCCGCGTCGAATTAAAAAAAAATTACAATGTTTGCGTAAGACGTCCGTGAATGGCGCTGGACGCCATTTACGTAAACGTCTAAGCAAATGACGTCGGGGCGACGTCATTTAGCGCAATGCACGTCGGGTAATTTACCCGACGGAGCATGCGCAGTACGCTCGGCGCGGGAGCGCGCCTAATTTAAATGGTGCCCGCCCCATTTGAATTGGGCGGGCTTGCGCCGAGCGATTTAACGATACACCGCCGCAAGTTTACAGGTAAGTGTTCTGAGAATCAGGCTGTAAACCTGCGGCGGTGTAACGTAAATCACATACGTTACGCTGCCCAGGAGCAACGTAAATGTATGAGAATCTGGGCCCAAGTCTGTGTTCTGTCACGGATGAGGAGGAGGAGGCAGGGCTTTGGTACACTGCAAGACTGCTGACTAGACTTAATATATCACAGCGCCGGGAGATAAGAAGGCTGCAGATGGGGACAGCGCCGGGAGATCATAAAGCCGGCACAATGGCAGATTGGCACTACGCCGATCAGGTGAAGCTGAGGCATGCAGATGGTGGACACAATGAGGCTAAGGCATGCAGATGGGGGGCACAGTGAGGCTGAGGCATGCAAATGGGCACAGTGAGGCTGCAAATGGGCATTGTTGACCCTCTTTTTCACTTATGCCCCATACACACGACCAGGTTTTCTGACGGGAAAATTCCAGAGGAGAGCTTTTGGCCGGGAAACCTGGCCGTGTGTGTGTGCTCCCTCGCAAACTGCCAAACCCGCCGTCTTTTTTCCCGTCGGGGTTCCCGACTGACTTTTTCTTGTCCGAAATCCAGAGCGTGTGTACAGGGCATTACAGTAGCTGCTGCATTCTCACCCTAGGCTTATACTCGAGTCAATATGTTTTCCCATTTTTTTGTGGTAAAAATAGGTGCCTCGGCTTATATTTGGGTCGACTTATACTCGAGTATATACGGTAAGTAGGATTGGCATTACCTGGTGGGGTTAGCGTGGCGTTCCCTGAACACAGGTCTAATGACACCATTTTTTTTCTTTTTATCAGCAGAGACCTCAGTGGACAACTACTATATGAATGAGTGGGCAAGAGAGAAGTTGTGTTGGCTCTAAGAACGTCTTAAAGTGATACTAAACACTGTTTCATTTACATTCTCCCTTTTATTCCTGCATATGGATGACGCCACTGTAATTATTTTAATTAAAGTAAAGTACCTTTTTTCCCAATCGATATGCAGTTGTCACATGACCCAGCTCTTTCCCAGCCTGTCTGCAGGGAAACAATGGCAAGAGGAGCTTCTAGTCCTCTGTTACTGATCACATGTTCAAATTAAAAAAGAAAAACAGCCTTTGGAATACAGAGTAAAAATACATAAATTAATATCAATAAACTGTTTTAAATTGACATACAAATATATATTTGAAATATAACCTTTGCTATGATGTGGGGGGTGTATTTCTGGCTGTCAAGCACCTTCAGCCTGTGTCTTAGAATAAGAGGGAGGTGAAGCCTCCATCAATCAAAATGTAATATCCCGCCCCCATTGTGTTTAGCTGGTTAGTGGGCATGGAGGAGAAGCAGGGAGGGAAGTGGGCTGTCATTTACTACTGTGTATACGCCCACGTGTGTGACTCTATAGTCACATGGGATGCTCAGATGTGATAGGGAGGAAATGCTCAGTGTAGAAAATACACTGAAAACGGAGCATGTGCACTAGCTGCCAACGCCGCTATGCAAAATCCCCAGTTGCAGTGGTGACATGGACAGAAGGAGGAGATAGAGAGCCGCAGGATCCACCAGTTTTTTTTTTTTGTAGAATACAGAAAACTATTCCCATAGTAAATGAGTGAGTAATACACCATTTATTGATACTTTTTATTGATGCAGGTCGAATGACACTTCGAATATTTAATTGTTGCCAATTGTGGCCCACCCCACCTGATAAGAGTTGTGAGCTGAAAGAAACAGGGAGAGATTTAAGAGAATGAGCCAATGAACACTCATCACCTCTTGGTACAAGCCTTAAGATCCAGACTGCCCCAACTGAATAATAGACATTGGACAAAAGTGTAAAGAAATTGGCGATTCTGAGGTGACCATGCCCAAATTTGAGAAGGTTAATTAAAAAGGTCCTCAAGAACATTATCTAAAGGTAATGGAATAATCCACACAACATGGACAACGGCGTAAAGAAATCGGCAATTCTGAGGTGGCCATGCTCTAATTTGAGAAGGTTCATTAAAAAGGTCCTCAAGAACATTATCTAAAGATAATGGAATAATCCACACAACATGGACAACAGCATAAAGAAATTGCCGATTCTGAAGTGGCCATACCCTAATTTTAGAAGGTTCGTTAAAAAGGTCTTCAAGAACATTATCTAAAGGTAATGGAATAAGCCACACAACATGGACAACAGCGTAAAGAAATTGGCCATTCTGTGGTGGCCATGCCCTTATTTGGGAAGGTTCCTAAAAAAGGTCTACAAGAACATTATCTAAAGGTAATTGAATAATCCACACAACATGGACAACGGCGTAAAGAAATTGGCGATTCTGAAATGACCATGATCTAATATGAGAAGGTTCATTAAAAAGGTCCTCAAGAACATTATCTAAAGGTAATGGAATAATCCACACAACATGGACAACGACGTAAAGAAATTGGCGATTCTGAGGTGACCATGCTCTAATTTGAGAAGGTTCATTAAAAATGTCCTCAAGAACATTATCTAAAGGTAATGGAATAATCCACACAACATGGACAACATCGTAAAGAAATTGCCGATTCTGAAGTGGCCATACCCTAATTTGAGAAGGTTCATTAAAAAGGTCTTCAAGAACATTATCTAAAGATAATCGAATAATCCACACAACATGGACAACGGTGTAAATAAATTGGCAATTCTGAGGTGACCATGCTCTAATTTGAGACGGTTCATTAAAAAAGGTCTTCAAGAACATTATCTAAAGGTAATGGAATAATCCACACAACATGGACAACAGCGTAAAGAAATTGGCAATTCTGAGGTGACCATGCTCTAATTTGAGACGGTTCATTAAAAAAGGTCTTCAAGAACATTATCTAAAGGTAATGGAATAATCCACACAACATGGACAACATCGTAAAGAAATTGCCGATTCTGAAGTGGCCATACCCTAATTTGAGAAGGTTCATTAAAAAGGTCTTCAAGAACATTATCTAAAGATAATGGAATAATCCCCTCAACATGGACAACAGCGTAAATAAATTGGCCATTCTGTGGTGGCCATGCCCTAATTTGGGAAGGTTCCTAAAAAAGGTCTACAAGAACATTATCTAAGGATAATTGAATAATCCACACAACATGGACAACGACGTAAAGAAATTGGCGATTCTGAGGTGGCCATGCTCTAATTTGAGAAGGTTCATTAAAAAAGGTCTTCAAAAACATTATCTAAAGGTATCACACAACATGGACAACAGCATAAAGAAATTGCCGATTCTGAGGTGGCCATACCCTAATTTGAGAAGGTTCATTAAAAAGGTCTTCAAGAACATTATCTAAAGATAATGTAATAATCCCCTCAACATGGACAACAGCGTAAAGAAAATGGCAATTCTGAGGTGGCCGTGCCCTAATCTGAGAAGGTTCATTAAAGAAAGGTCTTCAAAAACATTATGGAAAAATCCACACAATGCACTGCCCACCTCCTGTACGGAAAACATTAGTCTGCCATTACTATATATATGGGGTGGTAATATGCATTAGATATCCTGCACAATTCTGGTGAGGTGTCTTTCATACGGTTTGGGTGTTGACATATGGTTACAGATTTGGTTACAGATAACATTTGGAGGAGGACATCCTTTTCTCCAGCTCAGTGCTTCTGATTTTTCTCCAACATTGGCTGGTAATCATTGCTCTGGACCTGCTTCTTGACAGTGTAGGCAGATGCAGTCTGTACTGCCCACTGCAAGTGGCGCTCTACCAAAGCTCGGAGGTGGGTATGGAGTGGAACCAAGGGACGGACCTCAGAGTTGGGTGTGGGGTGGAGCCAAGGGACGGTGCTCGGAGGTGGGTAGGAGTGGAGACAAAGGGTGACTTGTAAGAGGGTTATTACCCTGTAACAGGAGCTATATGAACATGGACCTTCAGGAGGGGGCCCAACATAATTATTTTTATCAAAGCTGCAAGCATAAAATTACTTAGCACTACAAAATGATATTTGGTTCTGTTTTCTCTAAATGGGGTGGGATTGGGAGGTAGGTATGGGGTGGAACCAAGGGACGGTGCTCGGAGGTGGGTATAGGGTGGAACCAAGGGACGTTGCTCTAAAGTGGGTATGTGGTGAAACCAAGGGACGGTGCTCGGAGGTGGGTATGGGGTGGAGCCAAGGCATGTTGCTCAGAGGTGGGTATGGTGTGGAGCCAAGGGACGGTACTTGGAGGTGCGTAAGGGTATAGCCAATGGACGTTGCTCGGAGGTGGGTATGAGGTGGAACCAAGGGACGGTGCTCAGAGGTGGGTGTGGGGTGGAGCCAAGGGACGATGCTCGGAGGTGGGTAGAAGTGAAGACAAAGGGTGACTTGAAAGAGGGTTATTACCCTGTAACGGGAACTATATGAACATGGACCTTCAGGAGGGAGCCCAACATAATTATTTTTATCAAAGCTGCAAGCATAAAATTACTTAGCACTACAAAATTATATTTGGTTCTGTTTTCTCTAAATGGGGTGGGATTGGGAGGTAGGTATGGGGTGGAACCAAGGGATGTTGCTCGAAAGTGGGTATGGGGTGAAGCCAAGGGATGGTGCTCGGAGGTGGGTATGGGGTGGAGCCAAGGGATGTTGCTCAGAGGTGGGTATGGGGTGGAGCCAAGGGACGGAGCTTGGAGGTGGGTAAGGGTATAGCCAAGGGACGTTGCTCGGAGGTGGGTATGTGGTGGAGCCTAGGGACATGCTCGGAGGTGGGTATGTGGTGGAGCCAAGGGACGGTGCTCGGAGGTGGGTATGGGGTGGAAATAAGGGACAGTGCTCTGAGGTGGTTATGGGTGGAGCCAAGGGATGGTGCTTGGAGGTGGGTAAGGGTGGAGCCAAGGGATGGAGCTCGGAGGTGGGTATGTGGTGGAGCCAAGGGACGGTGCTTGGAGGTGGGTATGTGATGGAGCCAAGGGACGGTGCTCGGAGGTGGGTATGTGGTGGAGCCAAGGGACATGGCTCAGAGGTGGGCATGGGGTGGAGCCAAGGGACGGTGCTTGGAGGTGGGTAAGGGTATAGCCAAGGGAAGTTGCTTGGAGGTGGGTATGTGGTGGAGCCAAGGGACGGTGCTCGGAGGTGGGTATGTGGTGGAGCCAAGGGACGGTGCTCGGAGGTGGGTATGGGGTGGAAATAAGGGACAGTGTTCTAAGGTAGGTATGGGTGGAGCCAAGAGATGGTGCTTGGAGGTGGGTAAGGGTGGAGCCAAGGGACGGTGCTCGGAAGTGGGTATGTGGTGGAGCCAAGGGACGGTGCTTGGAGGTGGGCATGTGGTGGAGCCAAGGGACGGTGCTCGGAGGTGGGTATGTGGTGGAGCCAAGGGACGGTGCTTGGAGGTGGGCATGCGGTGGAGCCAAGGGACGGTGCTCGGAGGTGGGTATGTGGTGGAGCCAAGGGACGTGGCTCATAGGTGGGTATGGGGTGGAGCCAAGGAACGGTGCTCGGAGGTGGGTATGGGGTGGAGCCAAGGGACGGTCCTCAAAGGTGGGTGTGGGGTGGAGCCAAGGAACGGTGCTCGGAGGTGGGTATGGGGTGGAGCCAAAGGACGGTGCTCTGGGGTGGGTATGGGCTGGAACCAAGGGACGGTGCTTGGAGTTGGGTAGCAGTGGAGACAAAGGGTGACTTGCAAGAGGGTCATCATCCTGTAACAGGAATTACCTGAACAAGAGGCCCAACATAATTCTTTTTTATCAAAGCTGCAAGCATAAAAAGATTGAACGTTATTTTAGGAATGAGATTTGGCTTCCATTCTTTTATGCATTCTGTTCCCCGGGGAAAGAGCACATATAGTACGTTGCCCCATCTTTATATGCGCTGTCTAAGACTAGCTGTGCGGTTCTGCGCTCCTCCATCCACGGCTGTCTAACAATACAAATAGCAAGGAGACGACTTTGACAAATGGCTCTTTTTTCCGTCTTTAAACACTCGCCGGCTTGCCCGGAACATTTCAGCTGACAGATTCCCCATCCCCCCCTCTCTGTTCCTCGTGAGATGATTGTCTTGGGCAAGAAAAGTGCTGTTGTCAGAGGGGGGCGAAGTACATGTAGTATTTTGCTCCGTCCTCCTATGTGCTGTCTAGGGCTAGCTGTGAGGTCAGACGGGGCGCCGCTCCTTCCTCAACGGCCATCCAACATCAAAGCCAATCGCCAGGCCCCATATCACCGCCGTGTTCACATGACACGCCCCATTTATGTATATATATGATTTCAGCGATTGGGTACTCTACAGTATACTAGGCTAACTGCAACTGTGCCCATAAAACACTGCCACTGTGCCATCAAATGCAGCCACTGTGCCCATGAAACGCTGCCACTGTGCCATCAAATGCTGCCACTGTGACATCAAACGCTGCCACTGTGTCCATCAAACACTGCCACTGTGCCATCCAATTCTGCCACTGTGCCATCCAAAGCTGCAAATGTGCCATCAATGCTGCCACTGTGCCATCCAATGCTGCCACTGTGCCATCCAATGCTCCCAATACTGCTACTGTGCCATCCTAAGCTGCCACTGTGCCTTCCAATACTGCCACTGTACCATCCAATGCTGCCACTGTGCCAACAAATGCTCCCAATTCTGCCACTGTGCCATCCTAAGCTGCCACCGTGCCCTCCAATACTGCCACTGTACCATCCAATGCTGCCACTGTGCCAACCAATGCTCCCAATTCTGCCACTGTGCCTTCCAATGCTGCCACTGTGCCATCCAATGCTGCCACTGTGCCATCCAATGCTGCCACTGTGCCATCCAATGCTGCCACTGTGCCATCCAATGCTCCCAATACTGCCACTGTGCTATCCTAAGCTGCCACTGTGCCTTCCAATACTGCCACTGTACCATCCAATGCTGCCACTGTGCCAACAAATGCTCCCAATTCTGCCACTGTGCCATCCAATGCTCCCAATACTGCCACTGTGCTATCCTAAGTTGCCACTGTTCCTTCCAATACTGCCACTGTACCATCCAATGCTGCCACTGTGCCAACAAATTCTCCCAATTCTGCCACTTTGCCTTCCAATACTGCCATTGTACCATCCAATGCTGCCACTGTGCCATCCAATGCTCCCAATGCTGCCACTGTGCCATCCTAAGCTGCCACTGTGCCTTCCAATACTGCCACTGTGCCATCCAATGCTCCCAATGCTGCCACTGTGCCATCAAATGCTCCCACTGTGCCATCCAATGCTGCCACTGTGAGACCCCCCCCCCCCGCTCACCATCTGCCCGGCACTTACGGTACCTTCGGAGCGGTGTCTTCTCCCCTCCATGCGTCTTCTCCCATCCTCCTCTCCTTTTGTCCAATCACAGCGCCTGACGTTTCCGGCAATCAGGCGACAGGTAACATACCCGGCAACCTGATTGGCTGAGAGGCGGGTCAATGTTAGCAAAGCAAAATTATTTTGGCTTTGCTAACATTGAGCTGAGTGAGAAGGAACGCACGGCGTTGCGCCCGCTTCTCACTTTTTTTGGACGCCTATTAGAGCAAAAGGCTCTAATCGGGTACTTCCAAAAACACCGGTGGTGTTCCAAAAACACAGGTGGTCCTAGCAACCAATGACTGCAAAGCAGATCATTCAGTTGGGCGAAGGGCGGCTGGCGCCAATTGGACGGGGAATGCAGAGCAGAGAGCACACAGAACAGTAAGTGCAAGGTGCAGGCAACAGGAATTCATGAGGATACACCACCGAGTTTCCTGGGACAGATTTACCTGACCGGACTGGAGGTATGTTGTGTCCGGGTTTTAGGTGAACAGAAGTTGCAAACCCGGACTGTCTTGGTCAAACCCGAATAGGCGGAAACCATGCTGTAGGCAGGTGCAGTCTATTTTCTCCACTGCGGCTGGTTGCTCAACCACAGCAGCATTGCAGAGGGAGGAAGTCAAGAGGAACCTGGTTCCTCTATGGCGGGGGTCTCAAACTGACGGCCCTCCAGCTGTTGCGAAACTACAAGTCCCATGAGGCATTGCAAGGCTGACAGTTACAAGCATGACTCCCACAGGCATGAGGCGTGATTCGACATGTAGTTTCGCAAACAGCTGGAGGGCCACACCCCTGCTCTATGGTTTCCTGGGTCACAAGGTGCAGCTGTCCAGTTGGATGCTGACACCCCATGTGACTGGCAGCCATTTTGGGTCACGCAGAGTCTACTTAAGTCCCTGGCTTTCGGGCTTGGCGCATATTTTGCATGTGGCTAGAGTCAGGCAAAGTGCTTAGCATCAGGGATAGATTGCAAAAGAGTAGGGAAAGTGCAGGGACATGCCTTCCTACCCGGAAGCCACAACGCTTGGGTACAGACTAGGGTGACCACATTTCCAAACTACCATTCAGAGACACCCCCCTTCCCAAAAATCAGCTTGTGGTGTAACGAATCACAGCACAGTGATTGGACACAATAGGCGGGATTTATGATTTCTCCAATCACAAGCAGGGGGCGGGATTGTGATCCTCCAGGCATTCCCGACCAGGACAAGTGCTGTCAGTAAATAAAGCGGTGATGTGGCGCCCTTTTTTGGGGGAATTAGATTGGCCTGGGGGAGTGGCTGTGTCAGTATCATTCCGGGACACTGTATTGTCCTGGAATGAATGTGCCCGGGACAGACCTGCAAAATGCGGGCAATCCGGGACACGTGGTCACCCTAGTACAGACTGGCTAGTTCGCATTCTGCCCCTCGAGACAGATGTTGTCAACACACCAGAGGTCTTTGGCCACTACTCATCCTGTGAGTGCTCCCAGTCGGGCTTCCTTCTCGTCTGGCTTGTTGTGTATTTCTGAACTCCAGTTATAGTATAATTCTGTTCTCTGCATATCCAGTTGGATGCTGACACCCCATGTGACTGGCAGCCATTTTGGGTCACGCAGAGTCTACTTAAGGCCCTGGCTTTCGGGCTAGGCGCATATTTTGCATGTGGCTAGAGTCAGGCAAAGTGCTTAGCATCAGGGAGAGATTGCAGAAGAGTAGGGAAAGTGCAGGGACATGCCTTCCTACCCGGAAGCCTCAACGGTTGGGTACAGACTGGCTAGTCCGCATTCTGCCCCTCGAGACAGATGCTGTCAACACACCAGGGGTCTTCTGCCAGTACTCATCCAGTGAGTGCTCCCAGTCGGGCTTCCTTCTCGTCTGGCTTGTTGTGTATTTCTGAACTCCAATTACGGTATAATTCTGTTCTCTGCACCTGGACTCTGATTGTTTCCGGCCACCGCGGCACCATGCTGCACCTCCCCACATTCCTATAGTCCTCTGCTGTATCAATTAACTGCTAGACCCATAATAGGGTTGCCACCTGTCCGGGATTGACCCGGACAGTCCAGGATTGACCCGGACAGTCCGGGTTTTGAACCATGTGTCCGGGTTTCAGGCAGACTGAAACCCCGGACACATTATTCAGACTGGGCTGTGGCTCCCCAAGTAACCAAGATAGTCACACACAAATTTGTTGCCATCCGGGGAGCTTTGGGCGGCTGTCTGGGGGCAGGTGCGGCATCACTGGGGGGGCAGATGATGTCAGCAAGAGCATTTTAGCCGCACCCACTGTTTGCTGCGGCACGCTATGCGCACTGCATTACCACTCTCCTTGGGGCACCCAAGGGTGTGCCAGGCCACTAAAGTGTTCGGGATTGGCTGGAAGAAAAGGTGGCAACCCTAACCCATGAGAACGACCAGTTTTAAGCATAGGGGAACATGTGCCACTGCCCCTTCCTTCCGCAATGCAGAGCATGGCATCTCATTAGGCAACCACCATGCCCAGGGCCTGCCATGTGAACATGGCGGTGCCGTTGACTTGTGTGCCTACAGGTTCACTTTAACCCCAAAGCAGCTACACCTACCTTACAGGGTACTGACAGCATTCCCTCAAAATCCACGCTGTCCCCTATCTACACTACCAGTGCCCAATGCCCAAAACTATCCTCCTGGCTTTATTACAGTGTCATGACACCAATATCCCAACGTTATCATGGCAGCCACCCGTCCAACGTGGTGCTGGAGGGCTGCTGTTACAACAGCCAACCGGCAGCCCTCCCCTCAACACAGTTTACTATGCTTCAGTGATGAATGGACACAGGAGTGATTGGTACTGATTGCTCAGGAAATGAAGGGGCCAGTAAATGACATATTTGTCTGCCCCTTCCCCGGCTCTCCATCCTGAAACATCTACCTGTGTACCCGTAACAGCTGCTGGCGGGAGGGGAGAGGAGGGAAGCCAGCAGCAAGGAAGGAGAAAGGAGCACACGGGGGGTCCGGACAGCAAATTAAACGGGTGCATGTGCTAGAACTAGGGTTGCCACCTTTTCTTCAAGCCAAACCTGAACACTTTAGCGGCCTGGAACACCTACGGGTGCCCCAAGGAGAGTAGTATATTGCGCCGCAGCGAAAAGTGGGTGGGGCCAAATTGCTCTTGCTCACGTCATCGACCTGCCCGTCCAAGTGATGCCGGACCTGCCGGCCGACAGCCGTCCGCAGCAGCAACAGATTTGTGTGTGACTATCTGGGTTACTTGGGGAGCCACAGCCTGGTCTGAATCATGTGTCCGGGTTTCAGTTCGCTGGACACAAGATTCAAAACCCGGACTGTCTGGGTGAATCCCGTACAGGTGGCAACCTAGCTAAAACCTCTTCCCTCTGCAATGCAAGCATGGGGAAAACGAGAAGGAGAAGCTGACAGAGCTGCAGGGGAGGTAGAAGAGGATCGGGGTCTGCAATAGGACAGTACAGCCAGCCGGTGCCTGGGCCCCCCCTCTTTTAGACTGATGGGGCCCGGGCCCAGTACAGGTAGGGTGACCACGTGTCCCGGATTGCCCGGGACAGTCCCGCATTTTGCAGTTCTGTCCCGGGTCCCTACATTCCAGGACAATGCAGTGTCGCGGAATGAAACTGACACAGCCAACCGGTGAGCCGATGATGGAAGCTGTCTGCCCAGGGTGTTCGCCCCGCCAAATGCCCTGCAATGCACTGCCTACTGCGCCAACCAGGGAGCAGTAAAAGCTGGTCGTTAAGGAGTGGGGCTGGGAAGCTGGCGTCCCTAACAACTGATGAGTCTTCAGCTGTCAATGGGCTTCCCCGCTGACAGCTGAATAAAAAATAAAGCTGCCAGTAAAAGAAAAAAACCACGGCGTGGGGTCCCCCTCCCCTAGTCCATTCCAGACCCTTTGGGGGCTTCCAGAATCTGATAACCCCCCCTGCCTGCATGGCACCACAACCCCCAGCCAGGGTAAGATGGGGACGTGATGCTTTGGGGGTGGGAGGGTAGAGCCCGTGGGTGTTGGTATGGACTGGGGGGGGCACTATGTTTTTTTGGCTTTTTATTTTTTTCAATAGCCGGGTGCCAGCAATTGCAACCCCCAGTCAATTTAACCACTTAAGACCCGGACCTTTAGGCAGCTGAAGGACCTGGCCAGTTTTTGCGATTCGGCACTGCGTCGCTTTAACTGACAATTGCGCGGTCGTGCGACGTGGCTCCCAAACAAAATTGGCGTCCTTTTTCCCCCCACAAATAGAGCTTTCTTTTGGTGGTATTTGATCACCTCTGCGTTTTTTATTTTTTGCGCTATAAACAAAAATAGAGCGACAATTTTGAAAAAAATTCAATATTTTTTACTTTTTGCTATAATAAATATCCCCCAAAAATATATAAAAACAATATTTTTTCCTCAGTTTAGGCCGATACGTATTCTTCTACATATTTTTGGTAAAAAAAAATCGCAATAAGCGTTTATCGGTTGGTTTGCGCAAAATTTATAGCGTTTACAAAATAGGGGATAGTTTTATTGCATTTTTATAATTTTTTTTTTTTTTTACTACTTATGGCGGCGATCAGCGATTTTTTTTCGTGACTGCGACATTATGGCGGACACTTCGGACAATTTTGACACATTTTTGGGACCATTGTCATTTTCACAGCAAAAAATGCATTTAAATTGCATTGTTTATTGTGAAAATGACAGTTGCAGTTTGGGAGTTAACCACAGGGGGAGCTGTAGGAGTTAGGGTTCACCTAGTGTGTGTTTACAACTGTAGGGGGTGTGGCTGTAGGACTGACGTCATCGATCGAGTCTTCCCTATAAAAGGGATCACTCGATCGATGCGCCGCCACAGTGAAGCACGGGGAAGCTGTGTTTACATACACCTCTCCCCGTTCTTCAGCTCCGGGGACCGATCGCCGCACTCCAGCGGCAATCGGGTCTGCGGGACCCGCGGTCCTGGTCACGGAGCTTCGGACCGGGTCGTGGGTGCGCGCCGCGGGCGCGCGACCCACGGCTGGGTACTAGTACAGGAAGTACCTGTGTGTGCCCGGCCGTGCCATTCTGCCGACGTATATGTGCAGGAGGCGGTCCTTAAGTGGTTAAGATCCGATGGCGTAAGAGACTTACGCCGGTCGGATCTAATACAAATCTATGCGTAACTGATTCTAAGAATCAGGCGCATAGATCCGACGCCGCACACTCAGAGTTACGGCGGCGTATCTGGAGATATCCCGGCGTACCTCATACGAGGATCCGGGCCTTAGTGGTGAGGTCTGGGATGGACCAACCTGTAAGGAAGGCAATATTGGTCAATGTATTGAGCATTGAGACGCCAAACTATCAAAATCTGCAGGGGAGCCAATCACTATTCCCCCCACACTGGGGTAGATTCAGCAAGCAATTACTCCTGCGTATCCATAGATACACAGCGTGAATTGCTAAGTAGCGCCGGCGTATCGACTTTCTCTATTCAGAAAGCTCGATACGCCGACTGCAGCCTAAGATACCACTGGCATAAGGCTCTTATGCCGTCGTATCTTAGGCTGCATTCTGACGCTGGCCGCTAGGTGGCGTTCCCGTAGTGGTCAGCGTAGAGTATGCAAATTGCATACTCACGCCGATTCACAAACGTACGCGCGCCCGGCGGTCGTGTTTTACGTCGTTTGCGTTCGTCGCTTTCGTCGTAAGGCTGCTCCTGCTATTAGGAGTCGCAGCCAATGGTAAGTATGGACGTCGTTCCCGCGTCGCGATTTTCGAAATTTACGTTGTTTGCGTAAGTGGATCGTGAATGGCGCCGGACGCCATTTACGTTCACGTCGAAGCAAATGACGTCCTTGCGACGTCATTTACCGCAATGCACGTCGGGGAAATTTTCCCGACGGAGCATGCGCAGTACGTTCGGCGCGGGAACGCGCCTAATTTAAATGAGCCACGCCCCCCTACGGGATCATTTAAATTACGCGCGACCCCTTTTTACGAAACGCCGCCGCAAATTTACGGAGCAAATGCTTCGTGAATGAAGCGTAGCTCCAGTAATTTAGCGTAAAAACGGTACGCTGCGCCGCCGTAGCAGTGCGCGCCCCTACCTGAATCCCCCCCACACTGTATGTAAACAAAGTTGAGGTTCTGCTTTAAAATATGTTAATTGTATTTTCAAAAATTATTTATAATGTTAATTTTTTTTTTTTAAATGGATCGCCAGTGATCCTCCCACGAGGAGTCCGTGTTCAGGCAACTTCCTGGAATGTGGTGACAACGCCCGGTCTGTCCCTCTCTCACCGGCGTTGTCACTCAGTCACATGCGCCCCCCCCCCTGCTGGAGACTACAAGCAGTGTATTATGGGATGGAAGGGGTTAATGTTGCAGTGTATTATGGGACGGAAGGGGTTAATGTTGCAGTGTATTATGGGATGGAAGGGGTTAATGTTGCAGTGTATTATGGGATGGAAGGGGTTAATGTTGCGGTGTATTATGGGATGGAAGGGGTTAATGTTGCAGTGTATTATGGGATGGAAGGGGTTAATGTTGCAGTGTATTATGGGATGGAAGGGGTTAATGTTGCAGTGTATTATGGGATGGAAGGGGTTAATGTTGCAGTGTATTATGGGGTGGAAGGGGTTAATGTTGCAGTGTATTATGGGATGGAAGGGGTTAATGTTGCAGTGTATTATGGGACAGAAGGGGTTAATGTTGCAGTGTATTATGGGACGGAAGGGGTTAATGTTGCAGTGTATTATGGGACAGAAGGGGTTAATGTTGCAGTGTATTATGGGATGGAAGGGGTTAATGTTGCAGTGTATTATGGGACGGAAGGGGTTAATGTTGCAGTGTATTATGGGATGGAAGGGGTTAATGTTGCAGTGTATTATGGGATGGAAGGGGTTAATGTTGCGGTGTATTATGGGACGGAAGGGGTTAATGTTGCAGTGTATTATGGGATGGAAGGGGTTAATGTTGCAGTGTATTATGGGATGGAAGGGGTTAATGTTGCGGTGTATTATGGGAGGGAAGGGGTTAATGTTGCAGTGTATTATGGGATGGAAGGGGTTAATGTTGCAGTGTATTATGGGATGGAAGGGGTTAATGTTGCAGTGTATTATGGGATGGAAGGGGTTAATGTTGCAGTGTATTATGGGACGGAAGGGGTTAATGTTGCAGTGTATTATGGGACAGAAGGGGTTAATGTTGCAGTGTATTATGGGAGGGAAGGGGTTAATGTTGCAGTGTATTATGGGATGGAAGGGGTTAATGTTGCAGTGTATTATGGGACGGAAGGGGTTAATGTTGCGGTGTATTATGGGATGGAAGGGGTTAATGTTGCAGTGTATTATGGGACAGAAGGGGTTAATGTTGCAGTGTATTATGGGAGGGAAGGGGTTAATGTTGCAGTGTATTATGGGATGGAAGGGGTTAATGTTGCAGTGTATTATGGGACGGAAGGGGTTAATGTTGCGGTGTATTATGGGATGGAAGGGGTTAATGTTGCAGTGTATTATGGGACAGAAGGGGTTAATGTTGCAGTGTATTATGGGACGGAAGGGGTTAATGTTGCGGTGTATTATGGGGTGGAAGGGGTTAATGTTGCAGTGTATTATGGGATGGAAGGGGTTAATGTTGCGGTGTATTATGGGAGGGAAGGGGTTAATGTTGGAGTGTATTATGGGATGGAAGGGGTTAATGTTGCAGTGTATTATGGGATGGAAGGGGTTAATGTTGGAGTGTATTATGGGATGGAAGGGGTTAATGTTGCAGTGTATTATGGGATAGAAGGGGTTAATGTTGCGGTGTATTATGGGATAGAAGGGGTTAATGTTGCAGTGTATTATGGGACGGAAGGGGTTAATGTTGCTGTGTATTATGGGGTGGAAGGGGTTAATGTTGCGGTGTATTATGGGATAGAAGGGGTTAATGTTGCAGTGTATTATGGGATGGAAGGGGTTAATGTTGCAGTGTATTGTGGGACGGAAGGGGTTAATGTTGCAGTGTATTATGGGACGGAAGGGGTTAATGTTGCAGTGTATTATGGGATGGAAGGGGTTAATGTTGCAGTGTATTATGGGATGGAAGGGGTTAATGTTGCAGTGTATTATGGGACGGAAGGGGTTAATGTTGCTGTGTATTATGGGGTGGAAGGGGTTAATGTTGCGGTGTATTATGGGACGGAAGGGGTTAATGTTGCAGTGTATTATGGGGTGGAAGGGGTTAATGTTGCAGTGTATTATGGGATGGAAGGGGTTAATGTTGCAGTGTATTATGGGGTGGAAGGGGTTAATGTTGCAGTGTATTATGGGACGGAAGGGGTTAATGTTGCAGTGTATTATGGGATGGAAGGGGTTAATGTTGCAGTGTATTATGGGATGGAAGGGGTTAATGTTGCAGTGTATTATGGGACGGAAGGGGTTAATGTTGCTGTGTATTATGGGGTGGAAGGGGTTAATGTTGCGGTGTATTATGGGACGGAAGGGGTTAATGTTGCAGTGTATTATGGGGTGGAAGGGGTTAATGTTGCAGTGTATTATGGGATGGAAGGGGTTAATGTTGCAGTGTATTATGGGACGGAAGGGGTTAATGTTGCTGTGTATTATGGGGTGGAAGGGGTTAATGTTGCGGTGTATTATGGGACGGAAGGGGTTAATGTTGCAGTGTATTATGGGATGGAAGGGGTTAATGTTGCAGTGTATTATGGGATGGAAGGGGTTAATGTTGCAGTGTATTATGGGGTGGAAGGGGTTAATGTTGCAGTGTATTATGGGATGGAAGGGGTTAATGTTGCAGTGTATTATGGGATGGAAGGGGTTAATGTTGCAGTGTATTATGGGATGGAAGGGGTTAATGTTGCAGTGTATTATGGGGTGGAAGGGGTTAATGTTGCGGTGTATTATGGGACGGAAGGGGTTAATGTTGCAGTGTATTATGGGATGGAAGGGGTTAATGTTGCAGTGTATTATGGGATGGAAGGGGTTAATGTTGCGGTGTATTATGGGAAGGAAGGGGTTAATGTTGCAGTGTATTATGGGACGGAAGGGGTTAATGTTGCAGTGTATTATGGGATGGAAGGGGTTAATGTTGCAGTGTATTATGGGATGGAAGGGGTTAATGTTGCAGTGTATTATGGGATGGAAGGGGTTAATGTTGCGGTGTATTATGGGAAGGAAGGGGTTAATGTTGCTGTGTATTATGGGATGGAAGGGGTTAATGTTGCAGTGTATTATGGGACAGAAGGGGTTAATGTTGCAGTGTATTATGGGATGGAAGGGGTTAATGTTGCAGTGTATTATGGGATGGAAGGGGTTAATGTTGCAGTGTATTATGGGATGGAAGGGGTTAATGTTGCAGTGTATTATGGGACGGAAGGGGTTAATGTTGCAGTGTATTATGGGAGGGAAGGGGTTAATGTTGCAGTGTATTATGGGATGGAAGGGGTTAATGTTGCAGTGTATTATGGGACAGAAGGGGTTAATGTTGCAGTGTATTATGGGACGGAAGGGGTTAATGTTGCAGTGTATTATGGGATGGAAGGGGTTAATGTTGCAGTGTATTATGGGACGGAAGGGGTTAATGTTGCAGTGTATTATGGGACAGAAGGGGTTAATGTTGCAGTGTATTATGGGATGGAAGGGGTTAATGTTGCAGTGTATTATGGGGTGGAAGGGGTTAATGTTGCAGTGTATTATGGGATAGAAGGGGTTAATGTTGCAGTGTATTATGGGACGGAAGGGGTTAATGTTGCAGTGTATTATGGGATGGGAGGGGTTAATGTTGCAGTGTATTATGGGATGGAAGGGGTTAATGTTGCAGTGTATTATGGGACGGAAGGGGTTAATGTTGCAGTGTATTATGGGATGGAAGGGGTTAATGTTGCAGTGTATTATGGGATGGAAGGGGTTAATGTTGCTGTGTATTATGGGATGGAAGGGGTTAATGTTGCGGTGTATTATGGGAGGGAAGGGGTTAATGTTGCAGTGTATTATGGGATGGAAGGGGTTAATGTTGCAGTGTATTATGGGATGGAAGGGGTTAATGTTGCAGTGTATTATGGGATGGAAGGGGTTAATGTTGCAGTGTATTATGGGATGGAAGGGGTTAATGTTGCAGTGTATTATGGGACGGAAGGGGTTAATGTTGCAGTGTATTATGGGGTGGAAGGGGTTAATGTTGCAGTGTATTATGGGATGGAAGGGGTTAATGTTGCAGTGTATTATGGGAGGGAAGGGGTTAATGTTGCAGTGTATTATGGGACGGAAGGGGTTAATGTTGCAGTGTATTATGGGATGGAAGGGGTTAATGTTGCGGTGTATTATGGGATGGAAGGGGTTAATGTTGCAGTGTATTATGGGATGGAAGGGGTTAATGTTGCAGTGTATTATGGGATGGAAGGGGTTAATGTTGCAGTGTATTATGGGATGGAAGGGGTTAATGTTGCAGTGTATTATGGGACGGAAGGGGTTAATGTTGCAGTGTATTATGGGATGGAAGGGGTTAATGTTGCAGTGTATTATGGGATGGAAGGGGTTAATGTTGCAGTGTATTATGGGACGGAAGGGGTTAATGTTGCAGTGTATTATGGGGTGGAAGGGGTTAATGTTGCAGTGTATTATGGGATGGAAGGGGTTAATGTTGCAGTGTATTATGGGATGGAAGGGGTTAATGTTGCAGTGTATTATGGGAGGGAAGGGGTTAATGTTGCAGTGTATTATGGGACGGAAGGGGTTAATGTTGCAGTGTATTATGAGATGGAAGGGGTTAATGTTGCAGTGTATTATGGGATGGAAGGGGTTAATGTTGCAGTGTATTATGGGATGGAAGGGGTTAATGTTGCAGTGTATTATGGGATGGAAGGGGTTAATGTTGCAGTGTATTATGGGATGGAAGGGGTTAATGTTGCAGTGTATTATGGGACGGAAGGGGTTAATGTTGCAGTGTATTATGGGACGGAAGGGGTTAATGTTGCAGTGTATTATGGGACGGAAGGGGTTAATGTTGCAGTGTATTATGGGATGGAAGGGGTTAATGTTGCAGTGTATTATGGGATGGAAGGGGTTAATGTTGCAGTGTATTATGGGATGGAAGGGGTTAATGTTGCAGTGTATTATGGGACAGAAGGGGTTAATGTTGCAGTGTATTATGGGATAGAAGGGGTTAATGTTGCAGTGTATTATGGGATGGAAGGGGTTAATGTTGCAGTGTATTATGGGATGGAAGGGGTTAATGTTGCAGTGTATTATGGGGTGGAAGGGGTTAATGTTGCAGTGTATTATGGGATGGAAGGGGTTAATGTTGCAGTGTATTATGGGATGGAAGGGGTTAATGTTGCAGTGTATTATGGGATGGAAGGGGTTAATGTTGCAGTGTATTATGGGACAGAAGGGGTTAATGTTGCAGTGTATTATGGGATAGAAGGGGTTAATGTTGCAGTGTATTATGGGATGGAAGGGGTTAATGTTGCAGTGTATTATGGGGTGGAAGGGGTTAATGTTGCAGTGTATTATGGGATGGAAGGGGTTAATGTTGCAGTGTATTATGGGACGGAAGGGGTTAATGTTGCAGTGTATTATGGGACGGAAGGGGTTAATGTTGCAGTGTATTATGGGATGGAAGGGGTTAATGTTGCAGTGTATTATGGGATGGAAGGGGTTAATGTTGCAGTGTATTATGGGATGGAAGGGGTTAATGTTGCAGTGTATTATGGGATGGAAGGGGTTAATGTTGCAGTGTATTATGGGACAGAAGGGGTTAATGTTGCAGTGTATTATGGGATAGAAGGGGTTAATGTTGCAGTGTATTATGGGATGGAAGGGGTTAATGTTGCAGTGTATTATGGGGTGGAAGGGGTTAATGTTGCAGTGTATTATGGGATGGAAGGGGTTAATGTTGCAGTGTATTATGGGATGGAAGGGGTTAATGTTGCAGTGTATTATGGGATGGAAGGGGTTAATGTTGCAGTGTATTATGGGACAGAAGGGGTTAATGTTGCAGTGTATTATGGGATAGAAGGGGTTAATGTTGCAGTGTATTATGGGATGGAAGGGGTTAATGTTGCAGTGTATTATGGGGTGGAAGGGGTTAATGTTGCAGTGTATTATGGGATGGAAGGGGTTACTAACACTGCACATCACCCTGAACACACCATCCCCACTGTGAAACATGGTGGTGGCAGCTTCATGTGGTGGGGATGCTTTTCTTCAGCAAGCTGGTCAGAGTTGATGGGAAGATGGATGGAGACAAATAAAGAGCAATCATAGAAGAAAATCCATTCAAAAGACTTGAGACCGGGAGGGGGGGGGTCACCTTCCAGCAGGACAACGACCCTAAAGTACAGCCAGAGCTACAATGGAAGGGTTTACATCAAAGCATATTCATGTGTTAGAATGGCCCAGTCACAGTCCAGACCTAAATCCCATTGAGAATCTGTGGCAAGACTTGAGAATTGCTGATCACAGACGCTCTCCATCCAATCTGACAGAACGAGAGATTTCACATATTTATTTGTATCATTTATCATTTTCCTTCCACTTCACAATTCTGTGCCCGTCCCGGGGACCCCACTTCCCCCGATTGCCCGCCTGCCCCCCAGCACCAGCCCTACAAGGGTTTGCACCAAGTCTCAGAAGGCAGGCTCTGTGCAATGTGTAACACTGCCAATGGCATGCTTTGCAGCTATTCCTCCCTTTCTAAGGACTACATCTCCCATGGTACTTTGCTGCCTGATTCCTGTCCCGACTCCGCCTCCTGAAATCCCCGCCTCTCAGAAGGCAGGCTCTGTGCAATGTGTGACACTGCCAATGGCATGCTTTGCAGCTATTCCTCCCTTTCTAAGGACTACATCTCCCATGGTACTTTGCTGCCTGATTCCTGTCCCGACTCCGCCTCCTGAAACCCCGCCTCTCAGAAGGCAGGCTCTGTGCAATGTGTGACACTGCCAATGGCATGCTTTGCAGCTTATCCTCCCTTTCTAAGGACTACATCTCCCATGGTACTTTGCTGCCTGATTCCTGTCCCGACTCCGCCTCCACTAGTTTCGGTCATTGTACCCCTCCAGTCCTGGCAGTGCCGGGGTCGGGGACACTAGTTTCGGTCACTGTACCCCTCCAGTCCTGGCAGTGCCGGGGTCAGGGACACTAGTTTCGGTCATTGTACCCCTCCAGTCCTGGCAGTGCCGGGGTCGGGGACACTAGTTTCGGTCATTGTACCCCTCCAGTCCTGGCAGTGCCGGGGTCGGGGACACTAGTTTCGGTCATTGTACCCCTCCAGTCCTGGCAGTGCCGGGGTCGGGGACACTCGTTTCGGTCATTGTACCCCTCCAGTCCTGGCAGTGCCGGGGACACTAGTTTCGGTCATCGTACCCCTCCAGTCCTGGCAGTGCCGGGGTCGGGGACACTAGTTTCGGTCACTGTACCCCTCCAGTCCTGGCAGTGCCGGGGTCGGGGACACTAGTTTCGGTCATTGTACCCCTCCAGTCCTGGCAGTGCCGGGGACACTAGTTTCGGTCATCGTACCCCTCCAGTCCTGGCAGTGCCGGGGTCAGGGACACTAGTTTCGGTCATCGTACCCCTCCAGTCCTGGCAGTGCCCGGGGTCGGGGACACTAGTTTCGGTCATTGTACCCCTCCAGTCCTGGCAGTGCCGGGGTCAGGGACACTAGTTTCGGTCAGTGCCGGGGACACTAGTTTCGGTCATTGTACCCCTCCAGTCCTGGCAGTGCCGGGGTCGGGGACACCAGTTTCGGTCATCGTACCCCTCCAGTCCTGGCAGTGCCGGGGTCAGGGACACTAGTTTCGGTCATTGTACCCCTCCAGTCCTGGCAGTGCCGGGGTCAGGGACACTAGTTTCGGTCAGTGCCGGGGACACTAGTTTCGGTCATTGTACCCCTCCAGTCCTGGCAGTGCCGGGGTCGGGGGACACTAGTTTCGGTCATTGTACCCCTCCAGTCCTGGCAGTGCCGGGGTCGGGGACACTAGTTTCGGTCATCGTACCCCTCCAGTCCTGGCAGTGCCGGGGTCGGGGACACTAGTTTCGGTCATCGTACCCCTCCAGTCCTGGCAGTGCCGGGGCCGGGGACACTAGTTTCAGTCATTGTACCCCTCCAGTCCTGGCAGTGCCGGGGTCGGGGACACTAGTTTCGGTCACTGTACCCCTCCAGTCCTGGCAGTGCCGGGGTCGGGGACACTAGTTTCGGTCATTGTACCCCTCCAGTCCTGGCAGTGCCGGGGTCGGGGACACTAGTTTCGGTCATCGTACCCCTCCAGTCCTGGCAGTGCCGGGGTCGGGGGGCACTAGTTTCGGTCATTGTACCCCTCCAGTCCTGGCAGTGCCGGGGTCGGGGACACTAGTTTCAGTCATTGTACCCCTCCAGTCCTGGCAGTGCCGGGGTCAGGGACACTAGTTTCGGTCATTGTACCCCTCCAGTCCTGGCAGTGCCGGGGTCGGGGGGCACTAGTTTCGGTCATTGTACCCCTCCAGTCCTGGCAGTGCCGGGGTCGGGGACACTAGTTTCGGGCATTGTTCCCCTCCAGTCCTGGCAGTGCCGGGGTCGGGGACACTAGTTTCAGTCATTGTACCCCTCCAGTCCTGGCAGTGCCGGGGTCAGGGGACACTAGTATCGGTCATTGTACCCCTCCAGTCCTGGCAGTGCCGGGGTCGGGGACACTACTTGCGGTCATCGTACCCCTCCAGTCCTGGCAGTGCCGGGGTCGGGGACACTAGTTTCAGTCATTGTACCCCTCCAGTCCTGGCAGTGCCGGGGTCAGGGGACACTAGTATCGGTCATTGTACCCCTCCAGTCCTGGCAGTGCCGGGGTCGGGGACACTACTTGCGGTCATCGTACCCTTCCAGTCCTGGCAGTGCCGGGGTCGGGGGACACTAGTTTCGGTCATTGTACCCCTCCAGTCCTGGCAGTGCCGGGGTCGGGGGCACTAGTTTCGGTCATCGTACCCCTCCAGTCCTGGCAGTGCCGGGGTCGGGGGACACTAGTTTCGGTCATCGTTCCCCTCTAGTCCTGGCAGTGCCGGAGTCAAGGACACTAGTTTCGGTCATCGTACCCCTCCAGTCCTGGCAGTGCCGGGGTCGGGGACACTAGTTTCGGTCATCGTACCCCTCCAGTCCTGGCAGTGCCGGGGTCGGGGACACTAGTTTCGGTCATCGTACCCCTCCAGTCCTGGCAGTGCCGGGGTCGGGGACACTAGTTTCGGTCATCGTACCCCTCCAGTCCTGGCAGTGCCCGGGGTCGGGGACACTAGTTTCGGTCATTGTACCCCTCCAGTCCTGGCAGTGCCGGGGTCGGGGACACTAGTTTCAGTCATTGTACCCCTCCAGTCCCGGCAGTGCCGGGGTTGGGGACACTAGTTTCGGTCATTGTACCCCTCCAGTCCTGGCAGTGCCGGGGTCGGGGACACTAGTTTCGGTCATTGTACCCCTCCAGTCCTGGCAGTGCCGGGGTCGGGGACACTAGTTTCGGGCATTGTACCCCTCCAGTCCTGGCAGTGCCGGGGACACTAGTTTCGGTCATTGTACCCCTCCAGTCCTGGCAGTGCCGGGGTTGGGGACACTAGTTTCGGTCATCGTACCCCTCCAGTCCTGGCAGTGCCGGGGTCGGGGGACACTAGTTTCGGTCATCGTACCCCTCCAGTCCTGGCAGTGCCGGGGTCGGGGACACTAGTTTCGGTCATCGTACCCCTCCAGTCCTGGCAGTGCCGGGGTCGGGGGACACTAGTTTCGGTCATTGTACCCCTCCAGTCCTGGCAGTGCCGGGGTCGGGGACACTAGTTTCGGTCATCGTACCCCTCCAGTCCTGGCAGTGCCGGGGTCGGGGACACTAGTTTCGGTCATCGTACCCCTCCAGTCCTGGCAGTGCCAGGGTCGGGGGACCGAAGTCACAGATCCTCCGGCAGCGTTTCCCCGGCTCCTGCCCCCGGCGCGTTGTGTGTAATGTTCTATGTAATTTGTACACACACGCGGCGTCGCACGTCATTGATCCCGGCACCGAGAAATTGTCAGGACAATTAAACACAGCCGGGATCTAATGAACACAATTACGTACGGTACAGACGCCGCAAAGGAGGGTTAGCGCTCTCCGTCTGAAGGGCTCACGGTCTGCGCGCGGCACAGACGGGCCGCCAGACAGCGCCGGTACGGCAGAGTCTTCCGATTGGAGGAGGTTTGCTGAAGACGAGCCACGGTGTAACCCTCCCCTCCCCCTCCCCCATCGTATTTTCCTTCCTTCCTTTCACTTAAAAGAGCCATAAATCTATAAATCGCTACATTTCTTATATTTCTCTAAATGGAAGTTATAAAAAGTGACGACCTTTCCGATTGGCTCCGGAGACGGCGACAATTCTCTACAACGCGTTCCGGAACGTTTCTCCCTCGGCTCCTGTGACCGGTGTACTGCCCCCCCCCCCCCCCCCCCCGGAGTGCTCAGGGGTTCAAATACATACGGCTTCCTCAGGGACGTCCTCACCGGACATAAAATGCCTACGTTACATACTGCTGACCCCTGCACTGTGTATACTACTGACCCCTGCACTATATATGTTACATACTGCTGACCCCTGCACTATATATGTTACATACTGCTGACCCCTGCACTATATATGTTACATACTGCTGACCCCTGCACTATATGTGTTACATACTGCTGACCCCTGCACTATATATGTTACATACTGCTGACCCCTGCACTATATAGGTTACATACTGCTGACCCCTGCACTATATATGTTACATACTGCTGACCCCTGCACTATATATGTTACATACTGCTGACCCCTGCACTGTGTATACTGCTGACCCCTGCACTATATATGTTACATTCTACTGATCCCTGCACTGTGTATGTTACATACTGCTGACCCCTGCACTATATATGTTACATACTGCTGACCCCTGCACTATATATATTACATACTGCTGACCCCTGCACTATATATGTTACATACTGCTGACCCCTGCACTATATATGTTACATACTGCTGACCCCTGCACTATATATGTTACATACTGCTGACCCCTGCACTATATATGTTACATACTGCTGACCCCTGCACTGTGTACGTTACATACTGCTGACCCCTGCACTGTGTACGTTACATACTGCTGATCCCTGCACTGTGTACGTTACATACTGCTGACCCCTGCACTGTGTACGTTACATACTGCTGACCCCTGCACTGTGTACGTTACATACTGCTGACCCCTGCACTATATATGTTACATACTGCTGACCCCTGCACCGTTTACATTACACACTGCTGACCCCTGCAGCTTGTACATTTTAATACTTACAGTATTTATACTGATGACCCCATGCACTGTGTAAACTACATACTGCTTACCCCTGCATCATGCACTATGTATGTTACATACTGCTGACCCCTGCACCATATATGTTACATACTGCTTTATCCCCTGCACTGTGTATGTTACATAATGCTGACCCCTGCATCATGTAGGTTACATACTGCTAGCCCCTGCACCATATATGTTACATACTGCTGACCCCTGCATTATGTATGTTACATACTGCTGACCCCTACACGTTACTTATTTCTGACCTCTGCACAGTATATGTTACATACTGCTGACCCCGGCACCATGTGTGTCATATACTGCTGACTCCAGCAGCATGTATGTTAGATGCTGCTGACCCCTGCATCATGTATGTTACATATTTCTGACCTATGCACTGTGTATGTTACATACTACTGACCCCTGCACTCTGTACGTTACATAATGTGGTCCCCTGCACTGTGTATACTAAATACTGATGACCCCTGCACAGTGTACATTACATACTGCGGACCCCTGCACTGTGCATGCTACATACTGCTGACCCCTGCACCATGTACGTTACATATTGCTGAGCCCTGCACCATGTACGTTACATATTGCTGACCCCTGCACCATGTACATTACATATTGCTGACCCCTGCACTGTGCATGCTACATACTGCTGACCCCTGCACCATGTATGTTACATATTGCTGAGCCCTGCACCATGTACGTTACATATTGCTGACCCCTGCACCATGTACATTACATATTGCTGACCCCTGCACTGTGCATGCTACATACTGCTGACCCCTGCACCATGTACGTTACATATTGCTGAGCCCTGCACCATGTACGTTACATATTGCTGACCCCTGCACCATGTACATTACATATTGCTGACCCCTGCACTGTGCATGCTACATACTACTGACCCCTGCACCATGTACGTTACAAACTGCAGACTCCTGCACTGTGCATACTACATTCTACTGACCCCTGCACCATGTGTGTCACATACTGCTGACCCCTGCACCGTGTACATTACATACTGCTGACACCTGCACCGTGTACATTACATACTGCTGACACCTGCACCGTGTACATTACATACTGCTGACCCCTGCACAGTGTACATTACATACTGCTGACACCTGCACAGTGTACGTTACATACTGCTGACCCCTGCACAGTGTACATTACATACTGCTGACCCCTGCACCGTGTACATTACATACTGCGGGTTCACAGTTGTCTGACACAGCTCAGCCCCTGCTGATGCCTCGCACCTTATGACTCTCTACAAAGTTGCCTCTGATATGCGGCATAAGAACGATCTGGTACATACACGTCTTCACCTTACGTGCCCAGTCAGAAGCACACAGTATAAATATATGTCTATGAAGGCGTCTGCGCGGCGCGGTTTAGCGAACGCGCCCGACATCCGCCAGTGACGCACCTGAACTCCACACAACCCATCAGCCACACACAATGCGCTCCAATAATACTGTAATCAGGAGCGACGAAACGTGACAGCGCAGGGTTACGGGGGGTGAGGGATGCTCGGCGTGCCGGTGACAGGGAGGCGCGCGGTGTTGCCATGGAAACCATCGGCCATGTTCTGCGTGAGCGGAGGTTGTAGTTGCTGAGCAGACTGGTGGGGGAGGGGGGGGGAGGGGTCGGATCTCGTGTATTTAAAAATAAAAAAATAAAATGATTGTTGATCTCTCCGGATTGTGCTGACGGAGAAACGTTTTCCGAGCCACTTGGCAGACGCGGCGGAGAGGTGGCAGCTGGCGCCAGTCAACGGACGCGACGGGCAGCGCCGCTAATCGCCTCCGCAGCTGTTACCATTTATTTTTTATTTTTTTGGGTGATGTTTGTGCTACTGTTTTTTTTTTTTTACTACTTCAACTCTGGCTTAGAGGAGAGACCAGATCGTCTCTCCTCCACCTCTATGATCTTGGAGGACCGGAGAGACACACCTCTATGATCTTGGAGGACCGGAGAGACACACCTCTATGATCTTGGAGGACCGGAGAGACATCGTGACATCACTTCCTGGCTAGGGTGGATGTAAACTACTAAATAAAATACTTTTATTTATTTTTTTAAAGCATCAAATCAATATTTTTTTTATTTTTTTTTTATTTGATGCTTTCAATAAAATAAATACGAAAAAGAGATCTGGGGGGCAGATTCACAAAGAAATTACGCCGGCGTATCTACCGATACGCCGGCGTAATTTCAAAATTTCCCGCGTTGTATCTTTGTTTTGAATCCTCAAAACAAAGATACGACGGCATCTGGGTTCGATCCGACAGGCGTAGTACGCCTTAGTACGCCGTCGGATCTAAGATGCAATTTTCCGGCGGCTGCTGGGTGGCGTTCGCGTCGTAATCCGCGTCGAGTATGCAAATTCGCTTTTTCCGAGTGTCCATCGCATTCTTTTACGTCGTTTCCGTTCGGCTTTTTCCCGGCGTATAGTTAAAGCTGCTATCTGGCGGCGTAGTCAATGTTAAGTATGGCCGTCGTTCCCGCGCCTAATTTTGAAATTTTTCACGTCGTTTGCGTAAGTCGTCCGTGAATGGGGCCGGACGCCGTTCACGACGAAAACAGTGACGTCCTTTGCGACGTCATTTTTGAGCAATGCACCCTGGGAGTTTTGACGGACGGGGCATGCGCAGTTCGTTTCGGCGCGGGGACGCGCTTCATTTAAATGAAACACGCCCCCCACTCGCCGCATTTGAATTCCGCTGCCCTTACGCCGCAAGAGAAATACACTACGCCGCCGTAACTTACGGCGCAAGTTCGTTGAGTATTCAAACTTATGCCAAGTAAGTTACGGCGGCGTAGCGTATCTTAGATACGCTGCGCCGATGCAGGTCTTTGTGGATCTGCCCCCTGGGGTCTTCTATAAGACCCCAGATCTTTTTCTGATTTATTAAATTTTTTATTTTTACACTGTCCTTTAATTTTTTAAGGTGTCTCTATAACGAGGAACTGCCGTCCCTTATTTCTACCACAAAGGATATATACATTTCTTTTAATAGGAATATAAATTATAAAAAATAAAAAATAAAAAGGATAGTGTAAATAAATAAATAAGTATATAAATAGATATTAATAGTAACAAAAAAAAATTACAATTTAATTTAATTAATTAAAATTAAAATTGCCCCTGCATAGAAGTAAATGCATATGTAGTAATACAAAAAAAAAAAAATACACCAGATCGTCTCTCCTCCACCTCTATGATCTTGGAGGACCGGAGAGACGTCATGACGTCACTTCCGGGCTAGGGTGGATGTAAACTATTTTTTTTTTTTTTTAAAGCATCAAATCAATATTTTTTTTTTTTGATGCTTTCAACAAAATAAATAAGAAAAAGGAGATCCGGGGTCTTCTATAAGACCCCAGATCTCTTTTTCTTATTTATTAAATTTTATATTATTTTTACACTGTCCTTTAATTAATTACTTAATTTATTTTTTATTACTACATATGCATTCACGTATAGACCCCCCAGGTGTCTCCATAACGAGGAACTGCCATCCCCTATTTCTACCACAAGGGATATATACATTTCTTTTAATAGGAATACAAATTATAAAAAATAAAAGGGATAGTGTAAATAAATAAGTATATAAATAGATATTAATAGTAACAAAAAAAATAAGAATTTAAAGTGCCTCTGCCCCCCCACCCCCCATAGGGTAAATGCATATGTAGTAATACAAAAAAAATTACAGGATAGTGACACATATTACATTTTTGTTTATTGTATAATTATTACATTTATTTTATTGACATATATTCAGTTTTTATGTTTTTTGTCATTAACTAAATTTCCTTTATTGACATATATTACATTTTTATTTATTTTATCATTAATTACATTTCTTTTTTTGATATGATATATACTATATTTCTATTTATTGTATAATTAATTACAGTTATTTTAGTCACATATATTACATTTTTTTTTCTTATCGTTAATTACATTTATTTTATTGCCATATATTAAATTTGTATTTATTTTATCATTAATTACAATTCTTTTATTGACATATATTACATTTCTATTTATTTTATCATTAATTACATTTTCGTTTATTGTATAATTATTACATTTATTTTATTGACATATATTCAGTTTTTATTTATTTTATCATTAACTAAATTTCTTTTATTGACATATATTACATTTTTATTTATTTTATCATTAATTACATTTCTTTTATTGACGTAATTAATGATAAAATAAATAAAAATGTAATATATGTCAATAAAAGAAATGTAATTAATGATAAAATAAATAAAAATGTAATATATGCCAATAAAAGAAATTTAGTTAATGATAAAATAAATAAAAACTGAATATATGTCAATAAAATAAATGTAATAATTATACAATAAACGAAAATGTAATTAATGATAAAATAAATAGAAATGTAATATATGTCAATAAAAGAATTGTAATTAATGATAAAATAAATACAAATTTAATATATGGCAATAAAATAAATGTAATTAACGATAAAAAATAAAAATGTAATATATGTGACTAAAATAACTGTAATTAATTATACAATAAATAGAAATATAGTATATATCATATCAAAAAAAGAAATGTAATTAATGATAAAATAAATAAAAATGTAATATATGTCAATAAAGGAAATTTAGTTAATGACAAAAAAATAAAAACTGAATATATGTCAAATAAGGAAATGTAATTAATGATAAAATAAATAAAAATGTAATATATATTTCTTTTATTGACATATATTACATTTTTATTTATTTTATCATTAATTACATTTCTTTTATTGACACATATTATAGTTATATTTATTGTTTCATTAATTATATTTCTTTTATTGGCTGGACACAGGAGGAGAGACCAGATCGTCTCTCCTCCACCTCTATGATCTTGGAGGACCGGAGAGACATCATGACGTCACTTCCGGGCTAGGGTGGATGTAAACTTTATTTTTTTTATTTTTTTAAAGCATCAAATCAATATTTTTTTTATTTTTTATTTGATGCTTTCAATAAAATAAATAAGAAAAAAAAGATCTGGGGTCTTCTATAAGACCCCAGATCTCTTTTTCTTATTTATTAATTTTTTTTTATTTTTACGCTGTCCTTTAATTAATTTTTTTATTTTTTTATTACTACATATTCATTCACGTATAGACCCCCAGGTGTCTCCATAACGAGGAACTGCCATCCCTTATTTCTACCACAAGGGATATATACATTTCTTTTAATAGGAATAAAAATTATAAAAAATAAAAGGCATAGTGTAAATAAATAAGTATATAAATAGATATTAATAGTAACAAAAAATAAATAAAAATGTTAAAGTGCCCCTGCCCCCCCCACCCCCCATGCTCATGCATAGAAGTAAATGCATATGTAGTAATACAAAAAAATAATAATTACAGGATAGTGACACATATTACATTTTCGTTTATTGTATAATTATTACATTTCTTTTATTGACATATATTCAGTTTTTATTTATTTTATCATTAACTAAATTTTTTTGATATGATTTATACTATATTTCTATTTATTGTATAATTAATTACATTTATTTTATTGACATATATTATTATTTTTTTATTTTATCATTAATAACATTTTTTTTATTTACATATATTATTTTTTTGCACTTTTTTTTATTTACCTTTATTGCTAGCACAATACCTTTATTGCTAGGCTAACAAGCCTGTGATAGCATTGGGCAGGTCCAATAATTCAAATCCAAACATCAGGTGCCCCATCAGAGTGCCCCCATACATCAGGTGTCCCCATCAGAGTGTCCCCATCAGAGAGCCCCCTTACATCAGGTGTCCCCATCAGAGTGTCCCCATCAGAGAGCCCCCTTACATCAGGTGTCCCCATCAGAGTGTCCCCATCAGAGAGCCCCCTTACATCAGGTGTCCCCATCAGAGTGTCCCCATCAGAGTGCCCCCTTACATCAAGTGTCCCCATCAGAGTGCCCCTCACATCAGGTGTCCCCATCAGAGTGTCCCCATCAGAGAGCCCCCTTACATCAGGTGTCCCCATCAGAGTGTCCCCATCAGAGAGCCCCCTTACATCAGGTGTCCCCATTAGAGTGTCCCCATCAGAGAGCCCCCTTACATCAGGTGTCCCCATCAGAGTGTCCCCATCAGAGAGCCCCCTTACATCAGGTGTCCCCATCAGAGTGTCCCCATCAGAGTGTCCCCATGAGAGAGCCCCCTTACATCAGAGTGTCCCCATCAGAGAGCCCATTACATCAGAGTGTCCCCATCATAGAGCCCCCTTACATCAGGTGTCCCCATCAGAGTGTCCCCATCAGAGAGCCCCCTTACATCAGGTGTCCCCATCAGAGTGTCCCCATCAGAGAGCCCCCTTACATCAGGTGTCCCCATCAGAGAGCCCCCTTACATCAGGTGTCCCCATCAGAGTGTCCCCATCAGAGTGTCCCCATCAGAGAGCCCCCTTACATCAGGTGTCCCCATCAGAGAGCCCCCTTACATCAGGTGTCCCCATCAGAGAGCCCCCTTACATCAGGTGTCCCCATCAGAGAGCCCCCTTACATCAGGTGTCCCCATCAGAGTGTCCCCATCAGAGTGTCCCCATCAGAGTGTCCCCATCAGAGAGCCCCCTTACATCAGGTGTCCCCATCAGAAGGCCCCTTACATCCGGTGTCCCCAAAAGGTGTCCCCATCAGAGAGCCCCCATACATCAAAGTGCCCCTTATATCAGGTGTCGCCATCAGAGAGCCCCCTTACATCAGAGTGTCCCCATCAGAGTGTCCCCATCAGAGTGTCCCCATCAGAGTGCCCCCCTACATCAAGTGTCCCCATCAGAGTGTCCCCATCAGAGTGCCCCCATCAGAGAGCCCCCTTACATCAGGTGTCCCCATCAGAGAGCCCCCTTACATCAGGTGTCCCCATCAGAGTGTCCCCATCAGAGTGTCCCCATCAGAGAGCCCCCTTACATCAGGTGTCCCCATCAGAGAGCCCCCTTACATCAGGTGTCCCCATCAGAGAGCCCCCTTACATCAGGTGTCCCCATCAGAGAGCCCCCTTACATCAGGTGTCCCCATCAGAGAGCCCCCTTACATCAGGTGTCCCCATCAGAGTGTCCCCATCAGAGTGTCCCCATCAGAGTGTCCCCATCAGAGAGCCCCCTTACATCAGGTGTCCCCATCAGAGAGCCCCCTTACATCAGGTGTCCCCATCAGAGAGCCCCCTTACATCAGGTGTCCCCATCAGAGTGTCCCCATCAGAGTGTCCCCATCAGAGAGCCCCCTTACATCAGGTGTCCCCATCAGAGTGCCCCCTTACATCAGAGTGTCCCCATCAGAGTGCCCCCTTACATCAAGTGTCCCCATCAGAGTGCCCCTCACATCAGAGTGTCCCCATCCGAGTGTCCCCATCAGAGAGCCCCCATACATCAAAGTGCCCCTTATATCAGGTGTCGCCATCAGAGAGCCCCCTTACATCAGAGTGTCCCCATCAGAGTGTCCCCATCAGAGTGCCCCCCTACATCAAGTGTCCCCATCAGAGTGCCCCTCACATCAGGTGTCCCCATCAGAGTGTCCCTATCAGAGAGCCCCCTTACATCAGGTGTCCCCATCAGAGTGTCCCCATCAGAGAGCCCGCTTACATCAGAGTGTCCCCATCAGAGTGTCCCCATCAGAGTGCCCCCTTACATCAAGTGTCCCCATCAGAGTGCCCCTCACATCAGGTGCCCCATCAGAGTGTCCCCATCAGAGAGCCCCCTTACATCAGGTGTCCCCATCAGAGAGCCCCCTTACATCAGGTGTCCCCATCAGAGTGTCCCCATCAGAGAGCCCCCTTACATCAGGTGTCCCCATCAGAGTGTCCCCATCAGAGAGCCCCCTTACATCAGGTGTCCCCATCAGAGTGTCCCCATCAGAGAGCCCCCTTACATCAGAGTGTCCTCATCAGAGTGTCCCCATCAGAGTGCCCCCTTACATCAAGTGTCCCCATCAGAGTGCCCCTCACATCAGGTGTCCCCATCAGAGTGTCCCCATCCGAGTGTCCCCATCAGAGAGCCCCCATACATCAAAGTGCCCCTTATATCAGGTGTCCCCGTCAGAGTGTCCCCATCAGAGAGCCCCCTTACATCAGGTGTCCCCATCAGAGTGTCCCTATCAGGTGTCCCCGTCAGAGTGTCCCCATCAGAGTGCCCCCTTACATCAAGTGTCCCCATCAGAGAGCCCGCTTACATCAGAGTGTCCCCATCAGAGTGTCCCCATCAGAGTGCCCCCTTACATCAAGTGTCCCCATCAGAGTGCCCCTCACATCAGGTGCCCCCATCAGAGTGTCCCCATCAGAGAGCCCCCTTACATCAGGTGTCCCCATCAGAGTGTCCCCATCAGAGAGCCCCCTTACATCAGGTGTCCCCATCAGAGTGTCCCCATCAGAGAGCCCCCTTACATCAGGTGTCCCCATCAGAGTGTCCCCATCAGAGAGCCCCCTTACATCAGGTGTCCCCATCAGAGTGTCCCCATCAGAGAGCCCCCTTACATCAGGTGTCCCCATCAGAGTGTCCCCATCAGAGAGCCCCCTTACATCAGGTGTCCCCATCAGAGTGCCCCCTTACATCAAGTGTCCCCATCAGAGTGCCCCTCACATCAGGTGTCCCCATCAGAGTGTCCCCATCAGAGAGCCCCCTTACATCAGGTGTCCCCATCAGAGTGTCCCCATCAGAGAGCCCCCTTACATCAGGTGTCCCCATCAGAGTGTCCCCATGAGAGAGCCCCCTTACATCAGAGTGTCCCCATCAGAGAGCCCATTACATCAGAGTGTCCCCATCATAGAGCCCCCTTACATCAGGTGTCCCCATCAGAGTGTCCCCATCAGAGAGCCCCCTTACATCAGGTGTCCCCATCAGAGTGCTCAGTAAAGTGAACCTGTCATCACTCATGTTCTCTTCGTTCACCATGTGCACAGATCATGAGGAACGATACATTGTATAAAACATGGATACGCACGGAGAAGATCGTTAGCGTGCCCGTTGATGGCTTTCATTAAAGACCAGAGTCCCCCTTTAATTAGACACCCTCGCTATCTGGACACGAGATTTACTAATGGGCTCATTCGCTGGCACGGCGGCGCTCTCCTATGGGCAGAGGAAAGGGCAGGGGCGTGCGCACGGACGCACGAGCAGGCGAGCATAATCCTGGCAGCAAGGGAGAGGTAATTAGGCCCCGCTGTGTTTTATCCTGAACACTATACGGTGAGAAGAGGAACGCTGGAGATGTGCCGGACTGGTATACTGCCCGTCCTACGGGGACCACAGATGGCCGACTCAGGAACCATAATGACCGTCTATCTTCCCAGAATACTGTGTATGCAAACATGTCCGACCCATCAATAATAGATGTGTGACTATTACCAGCAGGAGCTAGAAGGGCCAGAGAAATGCTCTGTAGATGTCTGGGAACGGAACTGGGCAATGTTCTGCAGATCTCTTGAGATGGAACTGGGCAATGTTCTGCAGATCTCTAGAGATGGAACTGGGCAATGTTCTGCAGGTCTCTAGAGATGGAACCGGGCAATGTTCTGCAGGTCTCTAGAGATGGAACTGGGTAATGTTCTGCAGGTCTCTAGAGATGGAACTGGGCAATGTTCTGCAGGTCTCTAGAGATGGAACTGGGCAATGTCCTGCAGGTCTCTAGAGATGGAACCGGGCAATGTTCTGCAGGTCTCTAGAGATGGAACTGGGCAATGTCCTGCAGGTCTATAGAGATGGAACTGGGCAATGTTCTGCAGGTCTCTAGAGATGGAACTGGGCAATGTCCTGCAGGTCTCTAGAGATGGAACCGGGCAATGTTCTGCAGGTCTCTAGAGATGGAACTGGGCAATGTCCTGCAGGTCTCTAGAGATGGAACTGGGCAATGTCCTGCAGGTCTCTAGAGATGGAACTGGGCAATGTCCTGCAGGTCTCTAGAGATGGAACTGGGCAATGTCCTGCAGGTCTCTAGAAATGGAACTGGGCAATGTTCTGCAGGTCTCTAGAGATGGAACTGGGCAATGTCCTGCAGGTCTCTAGAGATGGAACCGGGCAATGTTCTGCAGGTCTCTAGAGATGGAACTGGGCAATATCCTGCAGGTCTATAGAGATGGAACTGGGCAATGTTCTGCAGGTCTCTAGAGATGGAACTGGGCAATGTCCTGCAGGTCTGTAGAGATGGAACTGGGCAATGTCCTGCAGGTCTCTAGAGATGGAACCGGGCAACGTTCTGCAGGTCTCTAGAGATGGAACTGGGCAATGTCCTGCAGGTCTCTAGAGATGGAACCGGGGAATGTTCTGCAGATCTCTAGAGATGGAACTGGGCAATGTCCTGCAGGTCTCTAGAGATGGAACCGGGGAATGTCCTGCAGATCTCTAGAAATGGAACTGGGCAATGTTCTGCAGGTCTCTAGAGATGGAACTGAGCATTAACCTGGAGATACCTAGAGATGGAACTGGGCAATGTTCTGCAGGTCTCTAGAGATGGAACTGGGCAATGTCCTGCAGGTCTCTAGAGATGGAACCGGGGAATGTCCTGCAGATCTCTAGAAATGGAACTGGGCAATGTTCTGCAGGTCTCTAGAGATGGAACTGAGCATTAACCTGGAGATACCTAGAGATGGAACTGGGCAATGTTCTGCAGGTCTCTAGAGATGGAACTGGGCAATGTTCTGCAGGTCTCTAGAGATGGAACTGGGCAATGTCCTGCAGGTCTCTAGAGATGGAACTGGGTAATGTTCTGCAGATCTCTAGAGATGGAACTGGGCAATGTTCTGCAGGTCTGTAGAGATGGAGCCAGGTAACGTTCTGCAGGTCTCTAGAAATGGAACTGGGCAATGTTCTGCAGGTCTCTAGAGATGGAACTGGGCAATGTCCTGCAGGTCTCTAGAGATGGAACTGGGCAATGTCCTGCAGGTCTCTAGAGATGGAACCCGGGGAATGTCCTGCAGATCTCTAGAAATGGAACCCGGGCAATGTTCTGCAGGTCTCTAGAGATGGAACTGGGCAATGTTCTGCAGGTCTCTAGAGATGGAACCGGGCAATGTTCTGCAGGTCTCTAGAGATGGAACTGGGTAATGTTCTGCAGGTCTCTAGAGATGGAACTGGGCAATGTTCTGCAGGTCTCTAGAGATGGAACTGGGCAATGTCCTGCAGGTCTCTAGAGATGGAACCGGGCAATGTTCTGCAGGTCTCTAGAGATGGAACTGGGCAATGTCCTGCAGGTCTATAGAGATGGAACTGGGCAATGTTCTGCAGGTCTCTAGAGATGGAACTGGGCAATGTCCTGCAGGTCTCTAGAGATGGAACCGGGCAATGTTCTGCAGGTCTCTAGAGATGGAACTGGGCAATGTCCTGCAGGTCTCTAGAAATGGAACTGGGCAATGTCCTGCAGGTCTCTAGAGATGGAACTGGGCAATGTCCTGCAGGTCTCTAGAGATGGAACTGGGCAATGTCCTGCAGGTCTCTAGAAATGGAACTGGGCAATGTTCTGCAGGTCTCTAGAGATGGAACTGGGCAATGTCCTGCAGGTCTCTAGAGATGGAACCGGGCAATGTTCTGCAGGTCTCTAGAGATGGAACTGGGCAATATCCTGCAGGTCTATAGAGATGGAACTGGGCAATGTTCTGCAGGTCTCTAGAGATGGAACTGGGCAATGTCCTGCAGGTCTGTAGAGATGGAACTGGGCAATGTCCTGCAGGTCTCTAGAGATGGAACCGGGCAACGTTCTGCAGGTCTCTAGAGATGGAACTGGGCAATGTCCTGCAGGTCTCTAGAGATGGAACCGGGGAATGTTCTGCAGATCTCTAGAGATGGAACTGGGCAATGTCCTGCAGGTCTCTAGAGATGGAACCGGGGAATGTCCTGCAGATCTCTAGAAATGGAACTGGGCAATGTTCTGCAGGTCTCTAGAGATGGAACTGAGCATTAACCTGGAGATACCTAGAGATGGAACTGGGCAATGTTCTGCAGGTCTCTAGAGATGGAACTGGGCAATGTCCTGCAGGTCTCTAGAGATGGAACCGGGGAATGTCCTGCAGATCTCTAGAAATGGAACTGGGCAATGTTCTGCAGGTCTCTAGAGATGGAACTGAGCATTAACCTGGAGATACCTAGAGATGGAACTGGGCAATGTTCTGCAGGTCTCTAGAGATGGAACTGGGCAATGTTCTGCAGGTCTCTAGAGATGGAACTGGGCAATGTCCTGCAGGTCTCTAGAGATGGAACTGGGTAATGTTCTGCAGATCTCTAGAGATGGAACTGGGCAATGTTCTGCAGGTCTGTAGAGATGGAGCCAGGTAACGTTCTGCAGGTCTCTAGAAATGGAACTGGGCAATGTTCTGCAGGTCTCTAGAGATGGAACTGGGCAATGTCCTGCAGGTCTCTAGAGATGGAACTGGGCAATGTCCTGCAGGTCTCTAGAGATGGAACCCGGGGAATGTCCTGCAGATCTCTAGAAATGGAACCCGGGCAATGTTCTGCAGGTCTCTAGAGATGGAACCGGGCAATGTCCTGCAGGTCTCTAGAGATGGAACTGGGGAATGTCCTGCAGGTCTCTAGAGATGGAACTGAGCAATGTCCTGCAGGTCTCTAGAGATGGAACTGGGCAATGTCCTGCAGGTCTCTAGAGATGGAACTGAGCAATGTCCTGCAGGTCTCTAGAGATGGAACTGAGCAATGTCCTGCAGGTCTCTAGAGATGGAACTTGGCAATGGTCTGCAGGTCTGTAGAGATGGAAGCGGGCAATGTTCTGCAGATCTCTAGAAATGGAACTGGGCAATGTTCTGCAGGTCTCTAGAAATGGAACTGGGCAATGTTCTGCAGGTCTCTAGAGATGGAACCGGGCAATGTTCTGCAGGTCTCTAGAGATGGAACCAGGCAATGTTCTGCAGGTCTCTAGAGATGGAACCAGGCAATGTTCTGCAGGTCTCTAGAGATGGAACCAGGCAATGTTCTGCAGGTCTCTAGAGATGGAACTGAGCATTAATCTGGAGATACCTAGAGATGGAACTGGGCAATGTTCTGCATATCTCTAGAGATGGAACTGGGCAATGTTCTGCAGATCTCTAGAAATGGAACTGGACAATGTCCTGCAGGTCTCTAGAGATGGAACCGGGCAATGTTCTGCAGGTCTCTAGAGATGGAACTGGGCAATGTTCTGCAGATCTCCAGAGATGGAACTGGGCAATGTTCTGCAGATCTCTAGAGATGGAACTGGGTAATGTTCTGCAGATCTCTAGAGATGGAACTGGGCAATGTTCTGCAGATCTCTAGAGATGGAACTGGGCAGTGTTCTGCAGATCTCTAGAGAAGGAAGTGGTCATTGATCTGCAGATCTCTAGAGATGGAACTGGGCAATGTTCTGCAGATCTCTAGAGATGGAACTGGGTAATGTTCTGCAGATCTCTAGAGAAGGAAGTGGTCATTGATCTGCAGATCTCTACAAATGGAACTGTGCGATGTTCTGCACACCTATGTTCTCCAGATATTTTGAGATGGAATTAGGTTATGTTGTTGATCTGTAGAATGGAATTACTAAGCAGATCTCTCTAGTAACAGAAAGGTGCAATGTTCTGCAGAGCTGTAGAGATGGAACTGGGCAATATTCTGCAGGTCATCTGGAGATGAAACTGAGCAATGTTTTGTTGAAAAGGGGACGAGAAGGGAAGAGAGCAGAGAAGAGATAGAAGAGGAGAGGGTACAAGAAAAGAGAAGAGGAGTACAGAGAGAAAACAAGAAGAGAAAGGAGGAGAGGAGATAGAAGAGGAGAGGGTACAAGAAAAGAGAAGATGAGGAGTACAGAGAGAAAACGAGAAAGGGGGAGAGGAGATAGAAGAGGAGAGGGTACAAGGAAAGAGAAGACTAGAGAAAAACAGAGTACAGAGAAAAAATTAGACGAGAAAGTAGGGTAGGTGATAGAAGAGGAGAGGGTACAAAAAATGAGAAGACAAGTACAGAGAGAAAACGAGAAGAGAAAGGAGAGCGGATAGAAGAGGAGAGGGTGCAAGAAAAAGGAAGACCAGAGGAGTACAGAGAGAAAACAAAAAAAGAAAGGAGGAGAGGAGATAGAAGAGGAGAGGGTACAAAAAAAGAAGATGAGTACAGAGAGAAAACAAGATTAGAAAGAAGAAGAGGAGATAGAAAAGAGATGGTACAAGAAAAGAGAAGACTAGAGGAAAACAAGAGGAGTACAGAGAAAAAAATAGAAGAGAAAGACAAGAGGAAGACAAGAGGAAGGCAGGAGGAAGGCAAGAGGAAGGCAAGAGGAAGACAAGAGGAAGGCAGGAGGAAGGCAAGAGGAAGGCAAGAGGAAGACAAGAGGAAAGCAAGATGAAGGCAAGAAGAAGAAGACAAGAGGAAGGCAAGAAGAAGACAAGAGGAAGGCAAGAAGAAGACAAGAAGAAGACAAGAGGAAGGCAAGAGGAAGACAAGAGGAAAGCAAGAGGAAGGCAAGAAGACAAGAGGAAGGCAAGAGGAAGGCAAGAGGAAGACAAGAGGAAAGCAAGAAGAAGGCAAGAAGAAGACAAGAGGAAGGCAAGAGGAAGGCAAGAGGAAGGCAAGATGAAGGAAAGAGGAAGGCAAGAGGAAGACAAGAGGAAGGCAAGAGGAAGGCAAGAGGAAGGTAAGAAGAAGACAAGAGGAAGGCAAGAGGAAGGCAAGAGGAAGGCAAGAGGAAGACAAGAAGAAAGCAAGAGGACGGCAAGAGGAAGACAAGAGGAAGACAAGAGGAAGGCAAGAGGAAGGCAAGAGCAAGACAAGATGAGTACAGACAGAAAGTGAGAAAAGAAAGGAGAAGAGATAGAAGAGGCAAGGGAAAGAAAAGAGAAGAGGAGGAAGAAAATTAGCAGAGAGGGGAAGAAATAAAAGAGAACAAAAGGGGAGAGGAATGTAGAGGAGAGATGGGAAGAAAAGAGAGGAGGAAAGCAGAAGAGAATAGAGGGGAGAGGACAGAGAGGAGATGAGAAGGAAGGAGGAAGGAGAGGAATGAAGAGAAGAGGAGAGGAGAGGAGAGGAGAGGGGAGAGCAGAGAAAAGAACAGAAAGGAACAAATGAGGAGAGAAGGTAGAAGGGTGGAGGGTACAAGAAGAGAAAAGGAGAATAGAGGGGAGGGGGAGATGAGAAGAAGGGGGAAGAGGAAAGCAGAGCAGAAAGGAAACAAAGGGGAGAGGACAGGGAGGAGAGAGAAAAGGAATGAAGCGGAGAGGAGAGGATAGGCAAAGCAGAGAAAAGAACAGAGAGGAACAAATGAGGAGAGAGGGTGGAAGAGTAGAGGGTACAAGAAGAGAAGATGAGAAAAGGAGAATAGAGGGGAGGGGAGATGAGAAGAAGGGAGAAGAGGAAAGCAGAACAGAAAAGAGACAGAGAGGAGAGAAGGAGGGATGAGAGAGAAAAGGAATGAAGTGGAGAGAAGAGAAGAGAAGAGGAGAGAAATTAGAAGTGAAGAGGATAAAAGGGAGGAGAGCAGAGAGAAGCATTGTGTGCTCAGGCCGGACAATACATTACCAACCATAAGGATCAATTTTTAAAATGAGGCTTTTAAATTTGCCCTCAGACACGAAGCGTCCGCCTGACTGCGGGGAGAGATTTTTTATTATTATTATTATTATTATTATTTCTGCACAAGTGGGCGTTCGGTCAAAAACTGCAAAAAAAGAAATCGCTCTTTCAACAAAACAATTCCAAGGTTTTTTTTTTCTATCAAAATGTAACAGATCTTTTCCCTCACCTCTTTAGAAGGGAATTGTTTAATTTCTATAGGGAGCAAGACATGGAATTAAAATCCGCCCGCGGAGAGAATGCGGGGTGTGCGGAATGAGCGCCGTCTTGCACGCCGTCTATACATGGTGTTTGTACAAAGAAAACACTAATTAAACTGTGTCTCCCGGCTGAGCCGGCTGGAGAAGAGTGTGGAAGGTGGTAATGGAGGGGGGGGGGATTGATCGGAATGCGTACATTGGGGTCTACATGTGTCTCGCGAAACACCTCCCATGCCTTCAGACATGTACAGGAAGAGGACACAAACCGGCCCAAAAAGGGAGCTCTGTGGGGACACTCACAACATTGTCATTGAGGGGCGCTGCCGTGACGAAACACGTTGGGAGCCTATAGAAAAATTAATGGATCTCAACCTACATAAGGCCAATGGAACATTGATGGCAACCCAAAAAGAAAAACTGATGGGGTTTATCCAAAATGTGGAAGGTGGTAATGAGGGGGGGGGGGATAAATCGGAATGCGTACATTGGGGTCTGCGTGTGTCTCGCGAAACACCTCCCATGCCTCCCCCCCCACCCCGTCTGCCAGACATGTACAGGAAGAGGACACAAACCGGCCCAAAAAGGGAGCTCTGTGGGGACACTCACAACATTGTCATTGAGGGGCGCTGCCGTGACGAAACACGTTGGGAGCCTATAGAAAAATGAATGGATCTCAACCTACATAAGGCCAATGGAACATTGATGGCAACCCAAAAAGAAAAACTGATGGGGTTTATCCAAAATTAGATATAAATTAACACAACACATCTCCATCTACAAAAACTTGAGCGCCGTTGCTCGTGCCTTCCAGCGCACTCAATGTAAAAGAGCCCTGATTGGTCCCTGGTAATTACAGTCTGTATCTCATTTGATCTTCATAATAATAATAATAATGTTACATTCAATGTTTTCCTTCATTTCAGCTTGTCTTTACCAGCAGCTCTTGGTAATCAGGACAACCAGTTGGCGAAATGCCAACGCTAGCCGCCATTTTTACCGTTGTCCCAAAAACATGGCCCCCATCCAATGCTTTCCATGCCCCAGTGACCTTTATTGTGCAGACCTGCCCTATTCATTCCTATAGGAAGAGCCAGTAGGGCCTGGATGTAGGGGGTGGGCAGGGGGGGGGGGCAGCTGCCCCTGGGCCTATTCAAAGCAGGGAATCCAAATTAATGGAGAGATGAGAAGAAGAGAGAGGAGGAAATTGAAGAGAATAGAGAGGAGAGAAACAAAAGGGCAAAGGAATTAGAGGAGGGCGGTGAAGAAAGAAGAGAGGAGAGGAATAACGCAAAGAAAGCAAGAGAGGGGAGGATAGGAAGGCAGAGAAAAGGTTAGAATGGAACAAAGGAGGAGAGGAGTAAAGAGAATACAAGAGGAGAGAGAAGAGGAGAACAGACAGAAAAGGAGAATAGAGAGGAGGAGAGCAGAAGGGAGAAGAGAACAGAAAGGAGAGGAACAGTGTGGAGAGGACAACGAGGGGAGGAGATAGAAGAGGAGAATAGAGAGGAGGAGAGCAGAAGGGAGAAGAGAACAGAAAGGAGAGGAACAGTGTGGATAGGACAACGAGGAGAGGAGAGAGAAGAAGAGAATAGAGGGGAGGAGAGCAGACAGGAGAGGTGAAGAGAAGGGAGAAGAGAACAGAAAAGAGAGGAACAGTGTGGAGAGGACAACGAGGGGAGGAGAGAGAAGAGGAGAACAGACAGAAAAGTTGAATAGAGGGGAGGAGAGCAGACAGGAGAGGTGAGGAGAAGGGAGAAGAGAACAGAAAGGAGAGGAACAGTGTGGAGAGGACAACGAGGGGAGGAGAGAGAAGAGCAATGAAGCAGAGAGAAGAATGAGGCTGGGTTCACACCATTGCAAATTGGATGCAGTTCACATATCTCTGCTGCGGCTCCGGTGAGAGTTTGCACAGGAGCCATGTGCGTCTTTTGGTCTGTTTCAGGTCCGAAGTCAGCCCAAAAAATTTGGAGCTGAAACGTTGAACCAGGACACACCGGAGCCACATGCAGCGATGGTGTGAACCCAGCCTAGAAGAGACCTTGGCATTTTCCGGGGGCACTGGATGACCTGGCACTGCTCCACAGGATTGTTGCAAGCCCCCCCAAGAGTATGGCTTCCCGTTGGAAGGAATGAGGCAGTGCAGAAGGAAGAGGGCCCTGCCACCCTAACTTGCACTATACCACCCCAACCTGCCCTGTACCACCCTAACTTGCCCTATACCACCCCAACCTGCCCTATGCAACCCTAACTTGCCTTATACCACCCAAAATGCCCTATACTACCTTAACCTATCCTATACCACCCCACTACAGCAACCTGCCACTATACCACTCTATACTACCCTAACCTGCCACTATACTGCCCTATACTATCATTTACAAGGGCTGGTTTGGGGTGCGCCCCGTGCCCGTGCGCTGCCTGCTTGGTGCTGGGCAGCCTAGACAGAGGGGGGGGTGACACCATGTTTTACCACACCGGGTGACACCAACCCTAGTGACGCCACTGAGTGGAAATACCATGGGGGCCCGAGTCGCTCTGGACATCCGGGCCCCTTGGGATGCTCGGGCCCCTTACATGAGTGTGGGCTGTACCCCCCCTGATGGCGGCCCTAATGTTAACGATTTTTTGTAGCTTCTCCAAACCATTTCTTCAGTTCTGATGAGTGTCAGGGACGTACCCCAATATTTCTATCCAGACGGGTACAACAGATACCATAGAAGGCAGACGTTGAAGACCAAGAACGGGATGGGGTTTGTAGAACAACCCTTATCATAGGACAGAGAGAAGATGGCAGATGTTGAAGACCAAGAACGGGATGGGGTTTGTAGAACAACCCTCATCATAGGATGGAGAGAAGATGGCAGATGTTGAAGACCAAGAACGGGATAGGGTTTGTAGAACAACTCTCATCATAGGACGGAGAGAAGATGGCAGATGTTGAAGACCAAGAACGGGATGGGGTTTGTAGAACAACTCTCATCATAGGATGGAGAGAAGATGGCAGATGTTGAAGACCAAGAACGGGATGGGGTTTGTAGAACAACCCTCATCATAGGATGGAGAGAAGAAGGCAGATGTTGAAGACCAAGAACGGGATGGGGTTTGTAGAACAACCCTCATCATAGGACGGAGAGAAGATGGCAGATGTTGAAGACCAAGAACGGGATGGGGTTTGTAGAACAACTCTCATCATAGGATGGAGAGAAGATGGAAGATGTTGAAGACCAAGAACGGGATGGGGTTTGTAGAACAACCCTCATCATAGGACGGAGAGAAGATGGTATGCGCAGTGTAGTCTAGAGAGGGGTGCAAAGACCTCAACGTTGGGGAGGCAACCTCTCAGAAAATCAATGGCCCAATACAGGAGGACAAATTCTACAGGTCAAGACTTGGCGGTTTTCCTTACACCTTCAGGAGAAAGGACATTCTTCAAGGACACGTTTTGGATAGGAGGACAACTGGATCGCGAGTGGTGAGAGACCATCAGCATCAAACTGGAATAATTATGACTGAATGGGTTGGGGGCCTTTCAACACCACAAGTATGTCCACATACTGTATAATGCAGTTCTAGCATCTCGACCAGCGGTGCGCGCCCCCCCCCCCCCCCCTCTCCTGGCACTGCTCCAATCACCATAGATAGATTCATGCATTGCAATCATATCAGAGGACAAGAGGAGGAGCGGGCAGGAGAAGACATCGGGGTCGGGGAAGAAATGGAGGACTCAGGACACCGCTCGTCGCCTGCCGCCTGCCGCCGTCACCCGCTGACCACCCGAGACAAGGTAAGTGCCGGGAAAAACGGCGGGCGGGGGGCACAGTGGCAGCACTTGGGGCACAGTGGCAAAACTTGGGGCACAGTGGCAACACTTGGGGCACATTGGCAACATTTGGGGCACAGTGGCAGCTTTTGGGGCACAGTGGAAACATTTGGGGCACAGTGGCAGCATTTGATGGGCACAGTGGCAGCACTTGGGGCACAGTGGCAACATTTGGTGCACAGTGGCAACATTTGGGTCACAGTGGCAGCACTTGGGGCTAAGTGACAACATTTTGGGCACAGTGGCAGCACTTGGGGCACAGTGACAACATTTGGGGCACAGTGGCAGCACTTGGGGCACTGTGGCAACATTTGGGGCACAGTGGCAGCACTTGGGGCACAGTGACAACATTTGGGGCACAGTGGCAGCACTTGGGGCACAGTGGCAACATTGGGGGCACAGTGGCAGCACTTGGGGCACAGTGGCAACATTTGGGGCACAGTGGCAGCACATGGGGCACATTGACAGCACATGGGGCACAGTGGCAACATTTGGGGCACAGTGGCAACATTTGGGGCACAGTCACAGAACTTGGGGCACAGTCACAGCACTTGGGGCACAGTGGCAACATTTGGGGCACAGTGGCAACATTTGGGGCACAGAGGCAGCATTTGGGGCACAGTGGCACCGTTTGATGGGCACAGTGGCAGCACTTGGGGCACAGTGGCAGCATTTGGGGCACAGTTGCAGCATTTGGGGCACAGAGTCAGCATTTGGGGCACAGTGGCAGCATTTAATGGGCACAGTGGCAATATTTGGGGCACAGTGGCAGCATTTGGGGCACAGTGGCAAAGCTTGATGGGCAAAGTGGCTGCATTTGACTACCAGTAGATATAGGCAATGTAGATGTTCTTCCTGATCCTCATATCATACAAACCCAAATTTCGATACAATTCAGCTTTTGTTACATAACAGTGTTATAAGTCTAACAGGCCGTTTCCAGATGAAATGGCCATTTGTGTGTGAATTCGGTCAGTGGGCACGCAGCGGAAGGAGGGGGGCGACAGAGCAGCAGAGAGGAGAAGAGCGATAAGAGGGGGGCTGGAACAGCTGCTGCCAGGGTAGACCGAGCAGCGTCTGCTTCACATCTTCGTGTCATTTCTGCACATGGAATGGACTCGAGGGTCCTAAATATACATCAGCTGTGTACTGAGGGGGAGGGGGAGAAGCCCAGAGTGGTTGCCAATTAGAGAAAACCCAAATCAAGGGGAAAAAGGTCACTGCCTAGCACCGTTCCTCTTCATACGTTAAAGGGGCAACTATAAAAACCACCATTCATCCAGCCATGATGAGATTAGGGAATGCACAGACCATACGTTTGTTGGAAACGAGGGATGAGGGACGAGGGAGGAGGGACGAGGGACGAGGGATGAGGGATGAGGAACGACGGATGAGGGCTGAGGGATGAGGGACGAGGGATGAGGGCTGAGGGACGAGGGACGAGGGACGAGGGCAGAGGGACGAGGGCTGAGGGACGAGGGATGAGGAACAAGGGATGAGGAACGAGGGATGAGGGACGAGGGATGAGGGACGAGGGATGAGGGACGAGGGATGAGGAACAAGGGATGAGGAACAAGGGATGAGAAACGAGGGATGAGGGACGAGGGATGAGGGACGAGGACTGAGGGATGAGGGATGAGGGATGAGGGACGAGGGATGAGGGATGAGGGACGAGGGATGAGGAACAAGGGATGAGGAACGAGGGATGAGGGACGAGGGCTGAGGGATGAGGGACGAGGGCTGAGGGCTGAGGGACGAGGGCTGAGGGATGAGGGACGAGGGCTGAGGGATGAGGGATGAGGGACGAGGGATGAGGGACGAGGGATGAGGAACAAGGGATGAGGAACGAGGGATGAGGGACGAGGGACGAGGGCTGAGGGATGAGGGACGAGGGCTGAGGGATGAGGGACGAGGGATGAGGGATGACGGACGAGGGATGAGGGCTTACAAACAGTGCTGAACAAATTCCATGAAATGCGGTTCAACCCGAATTTGGAGATATAAAAATAAAAAGTCGAATTTTGAATTACATTGAAGTCATTTTTTATGTTCACTCTAGACCCCTTGGTGGGCCACCAGACAAGCTATTGTCACCCAAATGGTATGTAAATCCACCCCTTGGGACCCCCACTGAGAGTTCTTTTGTTACTTTTAGATGGAGTTTATTACTTGAGGTGTTTTAGACAAAAGGCTGTTGTTCACAAGGTTTAAGCAGAAGTATATGACCTCAGCTAAGTTAATAAGAGGCGAGACTCCTTCCCCTGCTATGATACTCTCAGAATCCTTGTCAGACTTTCCGATGGCACTCTCAGAATCCCTGCCAGGTCATCCAATGGTACTCTCAGAATCCTTGTCAGACTTTCTGATGGCACTCTCAGAATCCCTCCTAGGTCTTCCAATGGCACTCTCAGAATCCCTGCCAGGTCATCCTATGATACTCTCAGAATACCTCCTAGGTCTCCCAATTGTACTCTCAGAATACCTGCCAGGTCTTTCAATGGCACTCTCAGAATCCCTGCCTGGTCATCCAATGGTACTCTCAGAATCCTTGCCAGGTCTTTCAATGGTATTCTTATAATCCCTGCCAGGTCTTCCAATGGTACTCTCAGAATCCTTGCCAGGTCTTCCAATGGTACTCTCAGAATCCTTGCCAGGTCTTCCAATGGTATTCTCAGAATCCCTGCCCGATCTTCTAATGGCACTCTCAAAATCCTTGTCAGATTTTCCAATGGTACTCTCAGAATCCTTGCCAGGTCTTCCAATGGCACTCTAAGAATCCCTGCCCGGTCTTCCAATGGCACTCTCAGAATCCCTCCTAGGTCTTCCAATGGTACTTTCAGAATCCTTGCCAGGTCTTCCAATAGTATTCTCAGAACCCCCTCCCAAGTCTTCCAATGGTACTCTCAGAATCCTTGCCAGGTCTTCCAATGGTATTCTCAGAATCCCTGCCAGGTCTTCCAATGGTACTTTCAGAATCCTTGCCAGGTCTTCCAATAGTATTCTCAGAATCCCTCCCAGGTCTTCCAATGGTACTCTCAGAATCCCTGCCAGGTCTTCCAATGGCACTCTCAGAATCCCTGTCAGGTCTTCCAACTGTACTCTCAGAATCCCTGCCAGGTCTTCCAATAGTACTCTCAGAATCCCTCCTAGGTCTTCCAATGGTATTCTCAGAATCCCTGCCAGGTCTTCCAATGGTACTCTCAGAATCCTTGCCCAGTCTTCCAATGGTATTCTCAGAATCCCTCCCAGGTCTTCCAATGGTATTCTCAGAATCCCTCCCAGGTCTTCCAATGGCACTCTCAGAATCCTTGCCAGGTCTTCCAATGGTATTCTCAGAATCCCTGCCAGGTCTTTCAATGGCACTCTCAGAATCCCTGCCAGGTCTTCCAATGGCACTCTCAGAATCCCTGCCAGGTCTTCCAACGGTACTCTCAGAATCCCTCCCAGATCTTCCAGTGGTACTCTCAGAATCCCTGTCAGGACTTTCATAGTTCCCAGTAATGATGCTGAATATTTCCTCTATCCAGGAGGTCAGTCTTAGCACCAGCCTTTGAAGTGGCTAGTGCCGTGTCTTATCCCCACCCACCCATCCAAGACTCGGTCCAGTGATATCCTTGGGGAATTAATCGTTCTGGGTTGGTCACAAGACCTGTCCCAGTGATATCTTTGGAGAATTAATAGTTCTGGGTTGGTTACAAGACTTGGTGCAGTGATATCTGTGGGGAATTATTGGTTTTGGCATGGTTACAGATCCAGTGATATCTTTGGGGAATTGGTGGTTCTGGGATGATTAAAAGACCTGGTCAAATGATATTTTTTGGAGAAATTATGATTCTGAGATAGCTATTACAAGACCTGGTCCAGTGATATCTTTGGGGAATGAATGGTTTTAGAATGGTTACAAGACTTGGTCCAGTCATATCTTTGGGGAATGAATGGTTTTAGAATGGTTGCAAGACTTGGTCCAGTGATATCTTTGGGGAATTATTGGTTTTGGGATGGTTACAGGACTTGGTCCAGTGATATCTTTGGGGATTATTGGTTTTGGGGTGGTTACAGGACTTGATCCAGTGATAGCTTTGGGGAATGAATGGTTTTAGAATGGTTACAAGACTTGGTCCAGTGATATTTTCGAGGAAGGGATGGGTTTAGAATGGTTACATAACTTGGTCCTGTGATATCTTTGGGGAATGAATGGTTTTAGAATGGTTACAAGACTTGGTCCAGTGATAGCTGTGGAGAATTATTGGTTTTGGGATGGTTACAGGACTTGATCCAGTGATATCTTTGGGGAATTAATGGTTTTAGAATGGTTACAAGACTTGGTCCTGTGATGTCTTTGGGGAAATAATGGTTTTAGAATGGTCACAAGACTTGGTCCAGTGATATCTTTGAGGAAGGGATGGGTTTAGAATGGTTACAAGACTTGGTCCTGTGATATCTTTTGGAAATTAATGGTTACAAGACTTGGTCCAGTGATATCTTTGGGGAATAAATTGTTTTGAATGGTTACAAGACTTGGTCAAGTAACATTTTTGGGGAATGAATGGTTTTGGGAATGGTTACAAGACTTGGTCCAGTGAGATCTGTGGAGAATGAATGGGTTTAGAATGGTTACAAGACTTGGTCCAGTGATATCTTTGGAGAATAAATGGTTTTGGGATGGTTACAAGACTTGGTCCAGTGATATCTGTGGAGAATGAATGGGTTTAGATTGGTCACAAGACTTGGTCCAGTGATATCTTCGAGGAAGGGATGGGTTTAGAATGGTTACAAGACTTGGTCCAGTGAAATCTTTGGGGAAATAATGGTTTTAGAATGGTTACAAGACTTGGTCCAGTGATATCTTTCTAGAATGAATGGTTTTAGAATTTTTACAAGACTTGGTCCAGTGATATCTGTGGAGAATGAATGGTTTTAGAATGGTTACAAGACTTGGTCTTGTGATATCTTTGGGAATGAATGGTTTTAGAATGGTTACAAGACTTGGTGAAGTAAAATGTTTGAGGAATTAATGGTTTTGGGGTGGTTACAAGACTCGGTCCTGTCATATCTGTGGGGAATTAATGATTTTGGAATGGTTGGAGTGAGATCTCTTGATATCTTTGGAGTGAAGAATGGTGTCGGCCAGATGAATGGATTGGTGAGTTGTGGAAAATGAAGTTAGGTTCCATTTTCGCCGAGAAGTGTGATCAATACGTTGTTCACGGGTAGAAGAAAAATGAAACCTTCGAACATTCGGTCAGACGTGGCAGTAAAAAAAGAAAATGTTCATAAGGATGTCGGTTTCTAAGTATGATTTAGCGACAGTAAAAGCTACCGAGAACAATATCAATCTGGATCATTTAAATAAGACGGATTTGGGCTTTATGGAAAGATTTTAGCGGAAGACAACACATGAATGAAATCCGAGAATAGCCCGGCTTGATGAGATATATTAAAGTGTATTGACGTCTGTTATTGCGGTTGGGATCTGATACTCCAGACCTTTTAAAGCCAGTGTTACGTTTTACCCCATCTAACACACAGTATTGATTGGGAGTGTATTGTTTTCAGCTGCTCGCCTCAGATGGGCCGTCTGCCAACATGGGGTCATATTGTGAGAAATCGGAAGTCTGCTTAAAGGGCTCCCAACATTGTTCATTATGTAGAAGATACAAAGGAGGACGGCTGAAGGGATGGGGCTGGAGGCCGCAAGAACTGGAGTCCCAATGCTGAGACTGAGGAACAAATTTAATAGAAGACGTCAAAATATGGCGGTCTCCAAATATATTATTACATATTATAAAATTATTATTATTATTATTATTATTATTATTATTATTATTATTATAAAATTATATTAAAGGGCTCCCAACATTGTTCATTATGTAGAAGATACAAAGGAGGACGGCTGAAGGGATGGGGCTGGAGGCCGCAAGAACTGGCGTCCCAATGCTGAGACTGAGGAACCAATTTAATAGAAGGCGGCAAAATATGGCGGTCTCCAAATATATCATTACATATTATAAATTATAAAACGTTAATAAAAATAAAATAAAAATAATATTATTTATGTGAACCCGATTGTGTTTTCATACATAGCTGAGGGAAGCTCTATCAGATCCAGGTTATGTGCTCCCCTCGTCAAATTCCACCCATCCCCCACCTTGGGGCCCTCATGCTTTAACCACTTGACCTCCGGAAGGTTTTACCCCCTTCAGGACCAGGCCATTTTTTGCAATTCGGTACTGCGCTACTTTAACCACTTGCCGACCGCCGCACGCCGATATACGTCGGCAGAGTGGCACGAGCAGGCAAATGGGCGTACCTGTATGTCCCTTTAAATTTTCCACCCAGCGAGCACACGCGCCCGGCCGCCCGCCACGTGCCTCGTGAGTGCGCCCATGGGTCCCGGAAACTTGATGTTCCCGGGCGGCCCGCGATTGCAGTCGGCAAAGGCAGAACAGGGAGATGCCTTTGTAAACATGGCACTCTTTCCCGCGTGGCTGCATGCTCCTTGTTTATAAACAAAGGCCCAGATTCTCTAAGATCCTGCGGCGGCGTTGCGTAAGCCATTTACACTACGCCGCCCCAACTTACAGGAGCAAGTGCTGTATTCCCCAAACACTTGCTCCGTAGTTTGCGGAGGCGTAGTGTAAAAGGCCCGGCGTATCCCCGCGTAATTCAAAGGGGGCGGCTTATATTTAAATTAAGCGCGCCCCCGTGCCGATCGAACTGCGCATGCGCCGGGCTAAAAATAGCCCAGTGCGCATGCTCCAGTTCTCGATGGAAAACGTCAATGACGCCGACGTGTGCGTCATTGACGTAAAGTCGTATTCAAGAACGACTTACAAAAACGACGTACCCGACGGGAAAAGACGACGCGGACCTGACGCCATACTTAACATGGCATACGTGGTACTGGCGTAAGGTTACCCCTCATATAGCAGGGGTAACCTTACGCAAATGATGTAAGCGACGGTTACGCGACGCGATTTTGTTCGGGAATCGGCGTATCAGGCTCATTTGCATAAACAAATGAGACCTGAACGTAAACGCCACCTGGCGGCCGGCGGCGAATTACGTTTAAGATTCGACAGTGTAAGTGACTTGCACCTGTCGGATCGACAGCATATCTATGTGTAAATGATTCTAGGAATCACTCGCATAGATACGCGGGTCAAAAAACAGAGATACGACGGAGTTTCCTGAGATACTCCGTCGTAACTCTTCTGAGAATCTGGCCCAAAGCCTCCGGAGATAAAGCTCCCATCGTCAGACCTCCATCACACTTGGCCATTATTGGGCGGACCAGTTGGCTTTATCTGGCATGAGTGGGGTGCGGGAAAACTGACGGCTTGGATTTCAGACTGCTGCGGTGGTAATGTCATTACTGCCGGAGACAATTGAATCAATCTGCAAATTAGCAATTCACTGTCTGAAAATCTAATGGGACACAAGTGAATCACGTCCGGAATATTTCACTGAACGGCTGCTGGAGCAACTCATTTCTCACACATCGGAAAATGTGAATTGTGTGGACGCAACTTGAAGACATAACATGAAAGAGGCATTTGACATGGCCGGTAAAGTAGATGGGCAGGCGTAAGCCCCGCCTAATTCAAACTAGGCTGGCAGTGGGCGTGTTGTATTTAAATGATCCGTGACCCCACGTAAATGACGCGCTTTACGAACGGCGCATGCGCGCGCATGCTCAGCGTCACGTTGAATTTCCTCCCTAAGATACGTCGGCTCAATGTTTAGGCGGACGTGAATGTAACCTACGCCCATCCCCATTTACGGACGACTTACGCAAACGATGTAAAATACGACGCTGTTCCCGACGTCCATACCTTAACATGACTTACCCCTGCTTTATGAGGGGGTTAAAGTTACGCCGGACCGACGCCTTTACGTAAACGGCGTATATAAGATGCGCCGGACGGAACTACGTTTGTGAAATCGGCATATCTAGGTCATTTGCTTATTCGACGGACGACTTACGCAAACGACGTAAAATACGACGGCTGTTCCCGATGTCCATACCTTAACATGACTTACCCCTGCTTTATGAGGGGGTTAAAGTTACGCCGGACCGACGCCTTACGCAAACGGCGTATATAAGATGCGCCGGACGGAACTACGTTTTTGTGAATCGGCGTATCTAGGTCATTTGCTTATTCGACGCGGAAATCAACGGAAGCGCCACCTAGCGGGCCAGCGTACATATTGCACCCCAAGATACGACGGCGTAAGGAGACTTACGCCGCTCGTATCTCGGCAACTGTGAGGCGTATCTGAATCTTTGAATCAGGCGCCGAGATACGACGGCACACACTCAGACTAAGTTGTATCTGAATCCGGCCCTTAATATATATATATATATATATATTTATTATTATATATTTTCATATTTATAGTATTTATATATTATATATATATATATATATATATATATATATATATATATATATATATATATATATATATATATATATATATATATTTTTTTTTTAATTATTATATATTTTCAGATTTATAGTATATAGAAGGTGTATATATATATATATATATATGACATATTGGGATATACAGCATCATCCCAGTGCCTAGTGGGGGAGGGGATGACGGTTGATATCTGAGGTAATTTGACTCATCTCGGCGCTCCTCAGTCAGTGACAGAACGGTGTGGGGTTTTTCCTCAGAACAGATTGCTATGAAATATCCACGGGGGCCCCACAGAACGGGCCCCGGCTCTGCTTTCATCCTGATGCTGATACAAGAAATGATCGTACAGAGATCGATCGTATTCAATCCTTAAATCACCTCACACTCCAGCCAAGCCACTAAGCCCTGGTTATGGGCGGAGAATAAAATGACACCCCCCCTCCCCCATCCCTGGCAGGTTTATAGAGCCCCCTCCCCAAAATGCAATCCTTACAGGGATGGTGGGAACCCCTCATAATGGGCACAGCGGGTGTACAGACCCAGGAACTCAGGACAGGGATGGTGGGAACCCCTCATAATGGGCACAGCAGGGGTACAGACCCGGGAACTCAGCACAGGGATGGTGGGAACCCCTCATAATGGGCACAGCAGGTGTACAGACCCGGGAACTCAGCACAGGGATGGTGGGAACCCCTCATAATGGGCACAGCAGGGGTACAGATCCAGGAACTCAGCACAGGGATGGTGGGAACCCCTCATAATGGGGCACAGCGGGTGTACAGACCCGGGAACTCAGCACAGGGATGGTGGGAACCCCTCATAATGAGCACAGCGGGTGTACAGACCCGGGAACTCAGCACAGGGATGGTGGGAACCCCTCATAATGGGCACAGCGGGTGTAGAGACCCGGGAACTCAGCACAGGGATGGTGGGAACCCCTCATGATGGGCACAGCGGGTGTAGAGACCCGGGAACTCAGCACAGGGATGGTGGGAACCCCTCATAATGGGCACAGCGGGTGTACAGACCCGGGAACTCAGCACAGGGATGGTGGGAACCCCTCATAATGGGCACAGCGTGTGTACAGACCCGGGAACTCAGCACAGGGATGGTGAGAACCCCTCATAATGGGCACAGCGGGTGTACAGACCCGGGAACTCAGGGCAGGGATGGTGGGAACCCCCCATAATGGGCACAGCGGGGGTACAGACCCGGGAACTCAGCACAGGGATGGTGGGAAACTGCCATTCCACTCCTTGTCAGTGAAGGGTGTGGTTGCTGGTTCCTTTGCTCCTGTGCTCCAGAGACCAGGGGCTGGAGTGGCTTCTCTTCCCCCAGGAGGGATGCTGGATCCTGGGGAAGAGCCGGGCGGGGCCCCCCTGGATAGGCCTGTGGAAGATTCTGGGCCTACCCAAAGGAAAGATGAGTCCCTGTCAGCCTTCAGACAGAGGACTGTCAGTAAGTTGAAGCGGATTGAGAAGGAGGAGGAGAGATTGATGGTCTTGATGGCTGAGTTCAGGAAGAAAAAACAGATCTGTGCTAAAGTATACAGTAAGAAAAGACCGGCTCTGAGGCCTGAGCTGAAGGACCTGGAACAAGCTGTAAGGAAGCAGAAAGAACTGGTGAGCTCTCTGAAGGAGAACAGCGGAATATTTAAAGAAAAATATAGGAATGAGGAGCGATTTAATCGCATGAGAAGAGGAGCCGCTTCATGCATGGAGGATGGGGAAGCCAGCGAGGAGATGCAGGTACAGGCAGGGTCGGCGGTGAGTGAGAAGGTGGGCCCGGAGGATGAGCCCATCAGTTCAACACCTCAGACATCCGCTGAGCCCTCTGCCCCCTTCACACCCCAGCAATGTGGCACATCTCAGGAGGGTGAAGGTCCTGCCATGCTGGATTTCATAGCCAAGCTGGAATCCCCTCCAGATGCGGCTTCCCCGGATGGTGATGTCAAGATGGACGCCGTTTCCAATCCTGTGGAGAGAGCAAGATCCACCATGGAGTCTGCAGCAGCTGAGGGAAGCTCTGATCCCAGCCATAAAGTCGCACAGGTGACAACCCAGCAAGCAGGTACAGTGTGTGTGCAGGATGGTGGTGGGAACTTTATTATTGACAATAAACTTGCTGAGAGTTGTAGTGCTGCAGGCAGTCAGCCCATAGACAATGTACAGCCTACACCTGATAACTGCCAGTCTGCGGAGAGGTCCATGGACAATACAGTGACTTTGCCTGGACCAGGCACAGCGGCTGTAACTATGAATGATGGAGGTGATGCTGGGTGCAGTAGTGCCACAACTCAGCAGAAGTCTGCATTGGACAGGACTGGAGCTGTGTGTACAGAGCGGGGGGAGGGGGTGGGTCCTGCCTCTGCTAATACAATCCCAGCTGAATCAGACGCTTTGCCGGCAGGTGTGACTGTGTCTAAGGACAGGACTGTGAATACTGGGGGTGGAAGGAAATCCTATGCTGGTGTTGCTGCTGCAGGATCTGGGAAGGGGGAACAAGCAGGGAAGGAGCATGGGAATGTTTTGTCTTCCTCCCTGTTTAAAAGGAGGAATGTTGTGCAGCTGAGGTGGGAAGGCGGTGGAATCCCCCCACATAGGAGGGCGGTGGTGGATAAGATCCTACAGATGGGGTTCACGCCCGCAGATATCTTCGCCCTGATCAGTCCGGCAGGCTCCTATGAGTATGATTTGTCCTTTCTCCGCCCGGAGTCTTTGGACATTTTTTGGGAGAAATATGAACACGTGTGTAGGGGCCTGCCGGACTGGAAGGGGCTCATGCCCAAGCTTGTCTCCCGCCAGCCACTCATTAAAGTGGTCACGATTCTGGTCCGTAATGAGTCCATACCACCGGGGGATCTATGTATATGGCTGAGGAGGTATGGAGATGTCCTGGGCCCCCTAAAGAAGATTCTGGATGATCGGGGAATATGGACGGGGGGATGGTCTGCTCAGTTAAAACTAAAGATCATTGATAATGTCGTCCAGCATCTGCCATCCTCAGCTTTCCTGGGGAGGGACAGGCTGACCATCTTCTATCCGGGCCAACCAAAGCTCTGCAATAAATGTGGAGACAAAAGTCACCTTGCATCCTCCTGTCCAGTGATGAAGTGCTCTCTGTGCCAGGGTATAGGACATCTGGCTAAGGATTGTAACATCATAAGGTGCAATCTGTGCAATGCAGTGGGGCATCCTTATAGCCAGTGTCCTGAGGCAGTGCACAATAGGCCTGAGCTCATGAGAGAGTTCTTCCGCCTGGACATGGAGGATGCTCGGAGCTCAACAGCTGGAGGGCCTGTGAGTCCATCTGAGTCTGTGCCAATTCCCAATGTGTCCGTGGTGCCCCAGACTGTGCCAATTCCCAATGTGTCCGTGGTGCCCCAGTCAGTGGTGTCCCAGTCTGTGCCAACACCCAATGTGCCCGTGTCTCCCCAGTCTGTGGTGCCCCAGTCTGTGCGTTTACCTAGTGTGTCAGTGTCTTCTAAAATTTCAGAGGCAGCAAGAGGTGCTGGTGCATCAAGTGCAGTGCCAGTCCCCCTCCCTCGACGCTGCAGGGTTCCTGTTAAGGATCGTGGGGTGCAGAGGAGTGGGGAGGATGGTGAAGAGGCTGGCCTGGTGGTGGACAAGGGAAGGGAGTGTGGGGGGGAGGGGGGTGAAGTGGAGGATAGGTGTGGGGAGGCTGTTGACTCTAGTTTGTCCAAGGATGATATGGAGTGGTTGGAGGATAGGAGGAGGAGGGGCAAAAGGAAGAAAAAAAAAGGAGATACAGTTACCTTAAGTCCTGAGGTTTTGCCTTTGGCAAATAAATTTAAGGTACTGTCTGATGAGGATGATGATGATTATGATGATGATGATGCTGATGATGAGGAATGGGACTCATTCAGTTCTGCATCCTCTATGGATGATGAGTGCCAGGGTGCAGCAAAGCGCGCTGGTTCTCCAGGGAGACGGAATAGTCAGGCTAAGAAACGGCTGCCTCAACTACCCTAATGGCAGTTCCCACTCCGTTAAAAGTGGCAACCATTAATGTTGCCAGCTTAAGATCAGTAAGTGCTCGTCATATGGCCTTATTTTTGCTCAGCGAGTTTGATGCTGACATTTTGTTTTTGCAAGAGACCCATCTGAGTAGTTTGGCCGATGTACATCTGGCAAAGAAGGAGTGGAGGCGTGGTCCCTCATTTTGGTCTCTTGCGGCCGAGCCTTACAGCGGGGTTGCAGTCCTTTTTTCTGGTATGGTAACGTGCCGGCGGGTAATTGAGGTAGAGATTGGGAGATGCATGGTCTTGGACGTCTCTGTGAAGGGGCAGGACCTGCGCCTGATTAACATCTATGGCCCCCAGACAAAGTGGGACAGGAAATGCCTCTTTACAAAGATTAAGCCTTTTCTTTTTACGGCCCAGCAGGTTATCTTTGGAGGTGATTTCAACACCATTACTAGGTCTAAAGACAGGAGAGGTGTCAGAGATAAGCTGGGCTATGACACCCTTTTTCTTAATACGATAGTTAGGGAAGCAGGTCTGGTAGATGCGCACATTAAGCGCTGCCCAGACAGCACGGGGTTCACGTTTCAGCGAGGTAATAGTCAGAGTAGGATAGATAGGTTTTTTTTAAAGGGAGACTCTGCTTTTTCGGCACCTGTGTGTCGGGCAGTGGAGTTTTCTGATCACTGTATTCTATCTGTGACTCTGAATGCCTCAGACATTCCACCTAGGGGGAGGGGTATCTGGAGATTGAATTTGACCCTCCTGGAAGACGAGAGAGTAAGACAATCCTTTGAGGATTTTTTTCAAGCACAGGTAACGATCCTAGACTTTTGCAACAGCAAGTCAGAATGGTGGGAGCTTGTAAAACAGCGGACTGTTGGGCTTTTCAAGGCCATAGGGAAAAAGAAGCAGCAGGATAAGTATATCGCCTACCAGCGTTTGCGGAGGAAACTTGACCGCCTTGTTTCGAATGGAGGAGATTCTGGGGCGATCTCTGAGGTGAAGCTCCTCCTTAGGAGACATCAATATGACCGGCACGCCTCTTTGGTTCAGGAGAGGGATTACGGGAAATACCATTCGCCTGACCCTTACCAGAACTGTAAACAGAGCGTAGCAGTTAAGACGGTCAATGGCCTGAAGGACAGTACGGGCTCTCTGACGAAGTCTAGGTCAGGGATCCTGGAGGTTGTCAGGTCATACTATGCCGATCTCCTGGGAGGAAGGAACCTTGATCGGACAAGGATGTTGGGTTTTTTGGACTCTACACCAGGACTGGAAAGTAATGTTCCTTTGATGAATTTGACAGATGAAATCACTGCAGATGAGGTAATCCGGGCTATTGAGAAACTGGCCATCAAGAAAACACCAGGGCCAGATGGTTTGACAGCCGAATTTTATAAATGTTTTAAGACGATCCTGGCTCCCTACCTTGCGGAGGTCTTTAATGGCTGTTTACAAGAGGGTTCTCTCCCTCCCTCCATGAGGCAATCTGCAGTGATCCTTCTGTCAAAGGGTAAAGATCCTTCGATGATTGAGAATTGGCGCCCCATCAGCCTTCTTAATGTCGATAGAAAGATACTGGCAAAGATTTTTTTCTGGCGATTATCACCAGTGGCAGGCAGTTTGTTATCCCACCACCAGCACTGCTCGATCCAAGGTAGAAGCACCTTCTCAGCAGTGTTAGCTGTCCGGGAGGCCTTGGAACGTTGTAGGGCTGCTGGTTGGGGTAAATTTTTGCTGACATTGGATCAGGCTAAGGCCTTTGATCGGGTTAATCATGAGTACTTATGGCTCCTTCTTGGCAAATATGGCCTGGGGGGGGGGTTTCATTGATTGGCTCAAAATTTTGTACAAAGGGGCTGAAAGCTTTCCTCTGGTTAATGGTTGGGTCGGGCAGCCCTTTGTGGTTGGCTCGGGCGTGCGTCAGGGGTGCCCATTGAGTCCTCTGCTATATGTGTTTGCAATTGACCCCTTCGTCAGAAGGCTAGAGAGTGGACCATTGTGCGGGGTACCTTTGGGCATCGCTGGTAAGCCTCCTTTGAAGGTAGTGGCCTATGCTGATGATGTTTCTGTTTTTGTCTCTGGGACTGGGGAGGCGCAGGAGGTGGTCTCAGTGATAAGGCAGTATACAGAGGCATCAGGTTCAAAGGTCAACCAGGACAAGTGTGAAGCTTTCTGGATGGGCGTGGAAGGTGAGAGCTTTGTTCTCCCGGAGGACTTCCCGCAGCCCCAACAAAAAATTAGAGTTCTAGGCATTGAATTCGGCCCAGGTGACTATGGCCATGCAAATTGGGTGAACAGGCTGGAGAATGCCGATGCCAAGGTGGCAAGCTGGAAGGGCTGGCGGCTTTCCTTGAGGGAAAAGGTTGACCTGATCAAGACTTACCTGATTCCGATTTTTCTGTATGTCAGTTTTGTTTGCATTTTGCCAGCTTCTCTCTATACCAGGATCTATAGTTGTTTCTTCCAGCTGTTATGGGGGAACAGAATAAACCTCGTCAAAAGGAATGTGACTTACCTTCCTAGGCGGGAGGGTGGTCTAGGGATGATCAACCCTGTAGTCTTTTTCTCTCTGATGTTTGTAAAGTACAATCTTGGTTATATGTTGGCAGAGAGACCGCCTGGGTGGGTTGGTATTTTCCAGTCCTGGTTTAGGCCCTTTCTGCGAGACTGGGAAAATGGTGGGCCAGTGAAAAGCCTGAGGGTCAAGCATGACAAGCTCCCGGCTTATGTTGCCCCGTGTTTGAAAATGCTTCGGCAGTGGCAAGTAACGGCAGGAGAAGTCAGATCCCTTCCAAGGAAACTTCTTGAGAAGCGGATCATGAGCATTGCTTTTTGCGAGCCACTGGCCTTAAGGGATTGCCCAAGCCTGGTTTTGGGGGCGGGTTTGCGATTGATTAATTTGGAGAGAATCCCAATGAAGTTTAGGGATCAGGCTTGGCTTGCCTTTCATGGGAAACTATATGTAAAGGGCAACTTGAAGTTTCTTTCCATGAGTGATCGGGGCTGCCCGAGAGTGGAGTGTGGAGGAGTGGTGGAGTCCATGGATCACTTTCTGCTTCAGTGCCCTTTCAATATAGAGGTGTACAAGAGGGTGGGGAGGGCTCTGAGTATACCCTTCCTCCCCCATATGAGTTATGCAGAGTGGGTGTATGGGGCATTCCAGACTCATCGGGATTATGATTTGGAAACACTTTTTTTAGTTAGTCTAGTAGTCCGTTTTTTCACATGGAGTGCACGGTGTCAGGTATCCTTGCGGAGTAAAATCCTCCCTGTCGATGTGGTGGTGCAGGATATTCTGGGTGAGGTTGGGAAGATTCAGGGTCTTGAGAAAAACAGGTGGCAGCAGGAGGCCTGGATAAAGGCGTGGAGGAATATCAGGACTCTGTAGCTGCTGCCTGTTGATCTCGGGGTGTGCGGCTTTTTCTATTCTTGATTCACTCCCCTAGATTTTCAGATCAAATATATTTTTGATTAAAGGCTCCATGCATGGTGACGGGATGTTCCTTAGTCTGGCTTCTCGTAGGGATTATGTTTATTTTGTTCTTGTTCTTTCTGTTTGTATTTATATTCAATTATTTTGTAAATATGTTTTACTTATTTATTATGGTTTTATTGTATATGTTGTTGTTTGTAAGATTCTCAATAAACAAAATTAACCCCTCATAATGAGCACAGCAGGTGTACAGACCCGGGAACTCAGCACAGGGATGGTGGGAACCCATCATAATGGGCACAGCAGGGGTACAGACCCGGGAACTCAGCACAGGGATGGTGGGAACCCCTCATAATGGGCACAGCAGGTGTACAGACCTGGGAACTCAGCACAGGGATGGTGGGAACCCCTCATAATGGGCACAGCGGGTGTACAGACCCAGGAACTCAGCACAGGGATGGTGGGAACCCCTCATAATGGGCACAGCGGGTGTACAGACCCAGGAACTCAGCACAGGGATGGTGGGAACCCCTCATAATGGGCACAGCGGGTGTACAGACCCGGGAACTCAGCACAGGGATGGTGGGAACCCCTCATAATGGGCACAGCGGGTGTACAGACCCGGGAACTCAGCACAGGGATGGTGGGAAACTGCCATTCCACTCCTTGTCAGTGAAGGGTGTGGTTGCTGGTTCCTTTGCTCCTGTGCTCCAGAGACCAGAGGCTAGAGTGGCTTCTCTGCCCCAGGAGGGATGCTGGATCCTGGGGAAGAGCCGGGCGGGGCCCCCCTGGATAGGCCTGTGGAAGATTCTGGGCCTACCCAAAGGAAAGATGAGTCCCTGTCAGCCTTCAGACAGAGGACTGTCAGTAAGTTGAAGCGGATTGAGAAGGAGGAGGAGAAATTGATGGTTTTGATGGCTGAGTTCAGAAAGAAAAAACAGATCTGTGCTAAAGTATACAGTAAGAAAAGACCGGCTCTAAGGCCTGAGCTGAAGGACCTGGAACAAGCTGTGAGGAAACAGAAGGATTTGCTGTATTCTCTGAAGGAGAAGAGCGGAATATTTAAAAAAATACATAAGAATGAGGAGCGATTTAATCGCATGAGAAGAGGAGCCGCTTCATGCATGGAGGATGGGGAAGCCAGCGAGGAGATGCAGGTGCAGGCACCTCTGACATTCGCTGAGCCCTCTGCCCCCTTCACACCCCAGCAATGTGGAATGTCTCAGGAGGGTGAAGGTCCTGCCATGCTGGATTTCATAACCAAGTTGGAATCCCCTCCAGATGCGGCTTCCCCGGATGGTGATGTCAAGATGGACGCCGTTTCCAATCCTGTGGAGAGAGCAAGATCCACCATGGAGTCTGCAGCAGCTGAGGGAAGCTCTGATCCCAGCCATAAAATCGCACAGGTGACAACCCAGCAAGCAGGTACAGTGTGTGTGCAGGATGGTGGTGGGAACTTTATTATTGACAATAAGCTTGCTGAGGGTTGTAGTGCTGCAGGCAGTCAGCCCATAGACAATGTACAGCCTACACCTGATAAAAACTGCCAGTCTGCAGAGAGGTCCATGGACAATACAGTGACTTTGCCTGGACCAGGCACAGCGGCTGTACCTGTGAGTGATGGAGGAGATGCTGGGTGCAGTAGTGCCACAACTCTGCAGAAGTCTGCATTGGACAGGACTGGAGCTGTGTGTACAGAGCGGGGGGAGGGGGTGGGTCCTGCCTCTGCTAATACAATCCCAGCTGAATCAGACGCTTTGCCGGCAGGTGTGACTGTGTCTAAGGACAGGACTGCAAGTACTGGGGGTGGAAGGAAATCCTATGCTGGTGTTGCTGCTGCTGGATCTGGGAAGGGGGAACAAGCAGGGAAGGAGCATGGGAATGGGTTGTCTTCCTCCCTGTTTAAAAGGAGGAATGTTGTGCAGCTGAGGTGGGAAGGCGGTGGAATCCCCCCACACAGGAGGGCAGTGGTGGATAAGATTCTGCAGATGGGGTTCACGCCCGCAGATATCTTCGCCCTGATCAGTCCGGCAGGTTCCTATGAGTATGATTTGTCCTTTCTCCGTCCGGAGTCTTTGGACATATTTTGGGAGAAATATGAACATGTGTGTAGGGGCCTGCCGGACTGGAAGGGGCTCATGCCCAAACTTGTCTCCCGCCAGCCACTCATTAAAGTGGTCACGATTCTGGTCCGTAATGAGTCCATACCACCGGGGGATCTATGTATATGGCTGAGGAGGTATGGAGACGTCCTGGGCCCCCTAAAGAAGATTCTGGATGATCGGGGAATATGGACGGGGGGATGGTCTGCTCAGTTAAAACTAAAGATCGTTGATAATGTCGTCCAACATCTGCCATCCTCGGCTTTCCTGGGGAGGGACAGGCTGACCATCTTCTATCCGGGCCAGCCAAAGCTGTGCAATAAATGTGGAGACAAGAGTCACCTTGCATCCTCCTGTCCAGTGATGAAGTGCTCTCTGTGCCAGGGTATAGGACATCTGGCTAAGGATTGTAACCTCATAAGGTGCAATCTGTGCAATGCGGTGGGGCATCCTTATAGCCAGTGTCCTGAGGCAATGCACAATAAGCCTGAGCTCATGAGGGAGTTCTTCCGCCTGGACATGGAGGATGCTCGGAGCTCAACAGCTGGAGGGCCTGTGAGTCCATCTGAGTCTGTGCCAATTCCCAATGTGTCCGTGGTGCCCCAGACTGTGCCAATTCCCAATGTGTCCGTGGTGCCCCAGACTGTGCCAATTCCCAATGTGTCCGTGGTGCCCCAGACTGTGCCAATTCCCAATGTGTCCGTGGTGCCCCAGACTGTGCCAATTCCCAATGTGTCAGTGTCTTCCCAGTCTGTAAGTAAGGTGTCAGTTGCAGAGAATGTGTCCAATCCTTCTGTGTCTTCTAAAATTGCAGAGGCAGCAAGAGGTGCTGGTGCATCAGGTGCGGTGCCAGTCCCCCTCCCTCGATGCTGCAGGGTTCCTGTTAAGGATGGTGGGGTGCAGAGGAGTGGGGAGGATGGTGAAGAGGCTGGCCTGGGGGTAGATAAGGGAAGGGAGTATGGGGGGGAGGGGGGTGAAGGGTGTGGGGAGGCTGCTGACTCCGGGTTGTCCAAGGATGATATGGAGTGGTTGGAGGATAAAAGGAGGAGAGGCAAAAAGAAGGGGAAAAAAGGAGGTACAGTTACCTTAAGTCCTGAGGTTTTGCCTTTGGCGAATAAATTTACGGTACTGTCTGAGGATGACTATGAATGGGACTCGTTCAGTTCTGCATCCTCTATGGATGAAGAGTGCCAGGGTGCAACGAAGCGCGCTGGTTCTCCAGGGAGAGGGAGTAGCCAGGCTGAGAAACAGCCTCAGCCACCTTAATGGCAGTTCCCACTCACTTTATATAAAAGGTGACATGCATGGTGATGCTCTTTAGTCTGGCTCTCCCGTAGGGATTATGTTGTGCGCAATTTGGTTTGCACCGTTTATTATGTTCTTGTGTTTGTTTCTGTTTTGTATAGTCATATTCAATTGTTTTGTAAATATGTTTTATTTATTATGGTTTTATTGGATATAAGTTGTTGTTTGTAAGATTTTTTCAATAAACAAAATTAACCCCTCATAATGGGCACAGCGGGTGTACAGACCCGGGAACTCAGCACAGGGATGGTGGGAACCCCTCATAATGGGCACAGCGGGTGTACAGACCCGGGAACTCAGCACAGGGATGGTGGGAACCCCTCATAATGGGCACAGCGGGTGTACAGACCCTGGAACTCAGCACAGGGATGGTGGGAACCTCTCATGATGGGCACAGCAGGTGTACAGACCCGGGAGCTCAGCACAGGGATGGTGGGAACCCCTCATAATGGGCACAGCGGGTGTACAGACCCGGGAACTCAGCACAGGGATGGTGGGAACCCCTCATAATGGGCACAGCGGGTGTACAGACCCGGGAACTCAGCACAGGGATGGAGGGAACCCCTCATAATGGGCACAGCGGGTGTACAGACCCGGGAACTCAGCACAGGGATGGTGGGAACCCCTCATAATGGGCACAGAAGGTGTACAGACCCGGGAACTCAGCACAGGGATGGTGGGAACCCCTCATAATGGGCACAGCGGGTGTACAGACCCGGGAACTCAGCACAGGGATGGTGGGAACCCCTCATAATGGGCACAGCGGGTGTACAGACCCGGGAACTCAGCACAGGGATGGTGGGAACCCCTCATAATGGGCACAGCGGGTGTACAGACCCTGGAACTCAGCACAGGGATGGTGGGAACCTCTCATGATGGGCACAGCAGGTGTACAGACCCGGGAGCTCAGCACAGGGATGGTGGGAACCCCTCATAATGGGCACAGCGGGTGTACAGACCCGGGAACTCAGCACAGGGATGGTGGGAACCCCTCATAATGGGCACAGCGGGTGTACAGACCCGGGAACTCAGCACAGGGATGGAGGGAACCCCTCATAATGGGCACAGCGGGTGTACAGACCCGGGAACTCAGCACAGGGATGGTGGGAACCCCTCATAATGGGCACAGAAGGTGTACAGACCCGGGAACTCAGCACAGGGATGGTGGGAACCCCTCATAATGGGCACAGCGGGTGTACAGACCCGGGAACTCAGCACAGGGATGGTGGGAACCTCTCATAATGGGCACAGCGGGTGTACAGACCCGGGAACTCAGCACAGGGATTCTGAGGTCACGTAACATGCAGTAGGGGGGTGGGGTAATACGCAGGACATCACACAGTTCCTTTTTTTTTTTTACTCAACTTTATTTAAAGCTCACAAAGCGACACTTCATTCATGTCGCTCGTGCCGTGCTGCTGTGCAGTGACATGCGATCCCGTCCGGTGCGTATAAATAAAATACAGCGTGTCTGCACATTATTGAAACTCACTGCAAGGCCGTCCCGGGGACACTAGTTATGGGATCCCTGATCACAGCCAGGGATTTCCTCACTTTGGAGGGATTTCCTCTCACTTCCTGTTTTGGCTTTGGGACAGGAAGTGAGGGAACATCTCCTCAATGGGACACAGATGGCAGAAAAAATCGGAGAGTTTTGCCTATAGTTCTACCTTAAAGTAATACAATCCAGATCTCTGAACCCCCCACCTCTTCCTGAGCATCTTTAAAGGCTTGGCGTGCTGAAAGTCACTACTGGGAGGGGGGAGCAGGGTGATCTGAGCTTTAAAGTCACTGCTGGGAGTGGGTGCAGGAGGGAGCAGAGCTGCCAAGTCATTGCTGGGAGAGGGAGCAGGGTGAGCAAAAGTACCAAGTCATTGCTGGGAGAGGGAGCAGGGTGAGCAAAAGTACCAAGTCAATGCTGGGAGAGGGAGCAGAGTGAGCAGAGGTAACATATACGTGCTGGGAGAGGAAGCAGGGTGAGCAGAGCTGCCAAATTCGTGCTGGGAGAGAAAGCAGGGTGAGCAGAGCTGCCAAATTAGTGCTGGGAGAGGCAGCAGGGTGAACAGAGGTACTAAGCCTTTGCTGGGAGAGGAAGCAGGGTGAGCAGAGGTACCAAGTCAGTGCTGGGAGAGGAAGCAGGGTGAGCCGAGGTGCCAAGTCATTGCTGGTAGAGGAAGCAGGCTGAGCAGAGGTAACATGTACGTGGTGGGAGAGGAAGCAGGGTGAGCAGAGCTGCCAAATTAGTGCTGGGAGAGAAAGCAGGGTGGGCAAAAGTACCAAGTCATTGCTGGGAGAGGAAGCAGGGTGAGCAGAGGTGAAAAGTCAGTGCTGGGAGAGGGAGCAGGGTGAACAAAGGTACCAAGTCTTTGCTGGGAGAGGAAGCAGGGTGAACAGAGGTACCAAGTCAGTGCTGGGAGAGGAAGCAAATGTACCAAGTCAGTGCTGGGAGAGGAAGCAGGGTGAGCAGAGGTAACATGTCAGTGCTCAGGGATGAAGCAGGGTGAGATGAGGTGCCAAGTCATTGCTGGGAGAGGAAGCAGGGTGAACAGAGGTGCCAAGTCACTATTGGAAGAGGGGGAGTGGTGAGCAGAGCTGCCAAGTCATTGCTGGGAGAGGGAGCAGGGTGAGCAGAGGTACCAAGTATTTGCTGGGAGAGGGAGCAGGGTGAGCAGAGGTACCAAGTATTTGCTGGGAGAGGAAGCAGGGTGAGCAAAAGTACCAAGTCATTGCTGGAAGAAGAAGCAGAGCCAGCAGAGGTGCCAAGTCACTACTGTGAGGGTGAGCAGGAGGAGCTGAGCTGAGAGAGAGAGCAGGGTGAGCAGAGCAGCCAGGTCATTACTGGGAGAGGAAGCAGGGTGAGCAGAGCAGCCAGGTCATTACTGGGAGAGGAAGCAGGGTGAGCAGAGCAGCCAGGTCATTACTGGGAGAGGAAGCAGGGTGAGCAGAGCAGCCAGGTCATTACTGGGAGAGGAAGCAGGGTGAGCAGAGCAGCCAGGTCATTACTGGGAGAGGAAGCAGGGTGAGCAGAGCAGCCAGGTCATTACTGGGAGAGGAAGCAGGGTGAGCAGAGCAGCCAGGTCATTACTGGGAGAGGAAGCAGGGTGAGCAGAGCAGCCAGGTCAATACTGGGAGAGGAAGCAGGGTGAGCTGAACTGCCAAGTCACTTTTGAGACGGGGGGAGCAGGGTGAGCTGAGCCGCCGAGTCACTGCTGGGAAGAGAAGCAGGTGAAGCTGAGACGCTAAAAGTAAAAAAGTGCTGTTAATGTAAACATTAAAGATGAATTGCTCCACAGCGCCTGCAGCGACGGAGGTCAGTGAGGACTTGGTTAGAATGTGTAAATATGTGAATGTCAGCAGCTGACCGCAGTTACACTTTAAAAAGAAAAAATAATAATAATGACGGACAGCCGGCGGCGGGGAAAACGATTGTTCTCCAGGTGTCCGCAGCCCGCCAGCGACATCCATTTTTAGCCGGCTGCGCCTGTGTGTGGGCGGATGAGACGCGCCGCTGGTTCTCCGCGCCGTCCTGATCTCCGTCCTCCTCCTTTATTCTTCTTACAAGACGTGAGAAGAGACGGAGCCGGCCGGATGAAATCTGTGGAATCCAACGCGCCGCCGTCCCGTTCATCCAGATGAAGAAAAAGAACGCGCGTCTCTTCTTCCCGCTCAGCCACCCGTCCCCTCCTCCGTCCTTCTATTCTTTATTATACAACATTCAGCGGCGGCGAAACGAGATAAAAGGCTCAATGGAGGGAAGTGCGATCTTGTTTTAAAAGAAGAATTAAAGTTCGAGTAGAAAAAAGTATTCACCGCGTCAGGTTTTTTCTTTTTCGGTTATACGTGTCCTACCTCTTATATCTATGTGCTTGGACAGTGCTGGGAGAGGGAGCAGGGTGAGCAGAGGTACCAAGTCAGTGCTGGGAGAGGGAGCAGGGTGAGCAGAGGTACCAAGTCAGTGCTGGGAGAGGGAGCAGGGTGAGCAGAGGTACCAAGTCAGTGCTGGGAGAGGAAGCAGGGTGAGCAGAGGTACCAAGTCAGTGCTGGGAGAGGAAGCAGGGTGAACAAAGGTAGTACGCGTGTGCCCAACCTGGCTTTTACATAAACTATTTGTAAAGAACGTTCGCTGGCCGAATGTTACCCTCTAAAAAAGCCGGTCTTGTCCTGAAGCTGTCTTCCACCGTTATGATGTTCCCTGCTGTCCGGCGCCTCTTATATAGCCATTGGGCGTGGCCATCCAATGACGTCGCCAAGAGAGCCTGCCCCTTGTGAGGAGGTCACGGGATGACTAAAGGGGCCGGCTCTCCGAGCCACGTCATTGGATGGCCTTGCCCCATGGCTATAAAAGAGGCGCCGGACATCACAACGGAAGAAGACAAAACCGTTTTTTTTCAACCGGCGCCGATGCAGAAGACAGCAGCGGCGGCAAGGAAGAAGACAGCTTTGTGAAGAAGAAGGCAGTGGGAGAAGACGTCACCAGGAGAGACGGGCAGCGGAAGAAGACGGCACCGGGAGAGATGGCAGCAGGGGAAGACGGCACCGGGAGAGATGGCGGCGGGAGATGACGGCACCAGGAGAGACGGCACCGGGAGAAGACGCACCAGGAGAGATGGCGGTGGGAGAAGATGGCAGCGGGAGAGATGGTGGCGGGAGAAGACCGCACCGGGAGAGACGGTGGCCAGAGAAGACGGCACCGGAAGAGATGACGGTGGGAGAAGACGGCACCGGGAGAGACGTCGGTGGGAGAAGACGGCACCTGGAGACACGGTGGTGGGAGAAGGCGGCACCTGGAGACACAGTGGTGGGAGAAGACGGCAGCGGGAGAGACGTCAGTGGGAGAAGACGGCACCGGGAGAGACGGAGTTGGGAGAAGACGGCACCTGGAGACACGGTGGTGGGAGAAGACACCACCGGGAGAGACGGAGGTGGGAGAAGATGGCACCTGGAGACACGGTGGTGGGAGAAGACGGCACCGGAAGAGATGGTGGTGTGAGAAGACGGCACCGGGAGAGACGTTGGTGGGAGAAGATGGCACCTGGAGACACGGTGGTGGGAGAAGACGGCACCTGGAGACACGGTGGTGGGAGAAGACGGCACCCGGGAGAGACGTCGGTGGGAGAAGACGGCACCGGGAGAGACGGAGGTGGGAGAAGACGGCACCGGGAGAGACGGAGGTGGGAGAAGACGGCACCTGGAGAGACGGTGGCCAGAGAAGACGGCACCGGGAGAGACGTCGGTGGGAGAAGACGGCAACTGGAGACACGGTGGTGGGAGAAGACGGCACCGGGAGAGATGGCGGTGGGAGAAGACGGCACCTGGAGACACGGTGGTGGGAGAAGATGGCACCTGGAGACACGGTGGCCAGAGAAGACGGCACCGGGAGAGACGTCGGTGGGAGAAGACGGCAACTGGAGACACGGTGGTGGGAGAAGACGGCACCGGGAGAGATGGCGGTGGGAGAAGACGGCACCTGGAGACACGGTGGTGGGAGAAGATGGCACCTGGAGACACGGTGGTGGGAGAAGACGGCACCGGGAGAGACGGAGGTGGGAGAAGTTGGCACCGGAAGAGATGGCGGTGTGAGAAGACGGCACTGGGAGAGACGGAGGTGGGAGAAGATGGCACCGGGAGAGACGGCGCCAAGAGAAGACGGAGCTATTTTTTTTAATCAAGGACATGTCAAAAACTGGCTCTTGCATTTTGTTAACATTTCAGTTTTTTTGGTAAATGAGCAGGGGTACCCGATACCCATTCACATGGGGGGGGGGGGCAGGATCTGGATTCCTTTTGAGCCCCCCGCCCACAGGCCCAACAACCACCAGCCAGGGTTGTCGGGAAGAGGCCCTTGTCCTAATCAACAAAGCACCCACCCCCCCCCCATGTTGACACAGTGGTGGGAGAAGACGGCAGCGGGAGAGACGTCAGTGGGAGAAGACGGCACCGGGAGAGACGGAGTTGGGAGAAGACGGCACCTGGAGACACGGTGGTGGGAGAAGACACCACCGGGAGAGACGGAGGTGGGAGAAGATGGCACCTGGAGACACGGTGGTGGGAGAAGACGGCACCGGAAGAGATGGTGGTGTGAGAAGACGGCACCGGGAGAGACGTTGGTGGGAGAAGACGGCACCTGGAGACACGGTGGTGGGAGAAGACGGCACCTGGAGACACGGTGGTGGGAGAAGACGGCACCCGGGAGAGACGTCGGTGGGAGAAGACGGCACCGGGAGAGACGGAGGTGGGAGAAGACGGCACCGGGAGAGACGGAGGTGGGAGAAGACGGCACCTGGAGAGACGGTGGCCAGAGAAGACGGCACCGGGAGAGACGTCGGTGGGAGAAGACGGCAACTGGAGACACGGTGGTGGGAGAAGACGGCACCGGGAGAGATGGCGGTGGGAGAAGACGGCACCTGGAGACACGGTGGTGGGAGAAGATGGCACCTGGAGACACGGTGGCCAGAGAAGACGGCACCGGGAGAGACGTCGGTGGGAGAAGACGGCAACTGGAGACACGGTGGTGGGAGAAGACGGCACTGGGAGAGATGGCGGTGGGAGAAGACGGCACCTGGAGACACGGTGGTGGGAGAAGATGGCACCTGGAGACACGGTGGTGGGAGAAGACGGCACCGGGAGAGACAGAGGTGGGAGAAGTTGGCACCGGAAGAGATGGCGGTGTGAGAAGACGGCACTGGGAGAGACGGAGGTGGGAGAAGATGGCACCGGGAGAGACGGCGCCAAGAGAAGACGGAGCTATTTTTTTTAATCAAGGACATGTCAAAAACTGGCTCTTGCATTTTGTTAACATTTCAGTTTTTTTGGTAAATGAGCAGGGGTACCCGATACCCATTCACATGGGGGGGGGGCAGGATCTGGATTCCTTTTGAGCCCCCCGCCCACAGGCCCAACAACCACCAACCAGGGTTGTCGGGAAGAGGCCCTTGTCCTAATCAACAAAGCACCCACCCCCCCCCCCCCATGTTGAGGGCATGCAGCCTGGTATGGATTGGGGGGGCACTCGCTTATCCCCTCCCTTTCCTGACCTACCGGACTCACATGGACATGGACTTCGGTAAACATTTTGGGCTTTTAGCTTACAGTTTTAGGAACTAACTCAGCAATTCGTTTGAAAGAAGTAGCGCATTGCTGAATAGCAAAAAGTAGCACTAGGCAAGAAGGGGGTAACACCTTCTAGAGGTCAAGTGGTTAAACCCAACCCCTACATCAGTGATGGAGAACCTTGGAACCTCAGATGTTTTGGAACTACATTTCCCATGATGCTCATGCACTCTGCAGTGTAGCTGAGCATCATGGGAAATGTAGTTCCGAAAAAACATCTGGGGTTCCAAGGTTCTCCATGTCACATGGACATGGATTTCGGTAAACATTTTGGGCTTTTAGCTTACAAATCCTAGGAACTAACTCAGCAATTCGTTTGAAAGAAGGGGGGTGTTTGATGCCCTGAGAAGAGGAGTTTTAGGCTCTAGCTCTTTGCTCTAGCAAAGCGCAGTGACGTACAACACGTACGACGGCACTATGAAGAGGAAGTTCCATGCGGATGGCGCCACCCTTTGGCTGCTTTTGCTCATTTAGTGTTAGTAAAAGACGATTCGCGCTTTTCTGTCTGTTACAGCGTGATGAATGTACTTACTCCATTACGAACGCTAGTTTTACCAGAACGAGCGCTCCCTTCTGAGCATGCGCGTTTTTTTCACGTCGTTAACACAACCATTTTTTACTACGTTAAAAACGTTGTGAAAAATTAGAGCATGTTCGAAATTTTTAATGCCCATTTTTTACATAGTAAAAAACGCTCTGGAGCCCACACACGATCGTTTTTAATGACATAAAAAAAAAACTTCATTTTTTACATCCCGAAAAAACGGCCGTGTGTACGCGCCATTAAGCCCGAGCCTCTTTCAGATGTGTTGTTTACAAGTTAAAAACAGTGGGCCAGATCCTCAGAGCGAGTACGCCGGCGTATCTACTGATAAGCCAGCGTACTTTCAAATTACCCGCGTCGTATCTTTAGTTTGAATCCTCAAACCAAGATACGACGGCATCTGGGTTAGAACCGACAGGCGTACGGCTTCGTACACCTTCGGATCTATGATGCAATACTTTGGCGTCCACTGGGTGGCGTTCACGTCGTTTTCCGCGTCGGGTATGCAAATTAGCTATTTCCGACGATCCACGAACGTACAAGCGGCCGGCGCATTCTCTTACGTCGTCTCTAGTCGGCTTTTTCCGGCGTATAGTTAAAGCTGGTATTTTGCGGCGTATAGTTAGACTTGCCATGTTAAGTATGGCCGTCGTTCCCGCGTCGAAATTAGATTTTTTTTTTTTTGCGGAAGTCGTCCGTGAATCAGAATGTACGTAAGTCCCGTCCAAGTAAAAAAAAAGACGTACTAGCGACGTCATTTAGCGCAATGCACGCCAGGAAATTTCGGGACAGCGCATGCGCAGTTCATTCGGCGCGGGGACGCACTTCATTTAAATGAAACCCGCCCCCTAATCGCCGATTTGAATTCCGCCGCCAGAGATACACTACGCCGCCGTAACTTACGGCGCAAATTCTTTGAGGATTCAAAGCAGCCAAAAGTAAGTTACAGCGGCGTAGCGTATCTCACATACGCTGCGCCGATCTATTTCTATGTGGATCTGGCCCGAGGTTTTTTTTGCTAGAAAATTACTTAGAACCCCCAAACATTATATATTTTTTAATCCAACACCCTAGAGAATAAAATGGCGGTCGTTGCAATACTTTTTGTCACACCGTATTTGCGCAGCGGTCTTACAAGCGCACTTTTTCTGGAACAAAATATACTTTTTTTGAATAAAAAAAATAAGACAACAGTAAAGTTAGCCCAATTTATTTTAAATTATGAAAGATAATGTTACGCCGAGTAAATTGATACCCAACATGTCACGCTTCAAAATTGCGTCCGCTCGTGGAATGGCGACAAACTTTTACCCTTAAAAATCTCATAGGCGATGTTTAAAAAATTCTACAGGTTGCATGTTTTGAGTTACAGAGGAGGTCTAGGGCTAGAAATATTGCTCTCGCTCTACCAATCGTGGCGATACCTCACATGTGTGGTTTGAACACCGTTTTCATATGCCGGCGCTACTCACGTATGCGTTCGCTTCTGTGCGCAAGCTCGTCGGTAAGCGGCGCTTAAAATGTATATATATATTGCACGGGAGAGTGGCGGGAGGGGGGGAGGGACCCTCTCGGGCCGCTGATAACGGTGATCTTGTGGAAAATCAGACGCAGAGACCACCATTATCGTAAACCGTACCGCCGGCTGAAGAGATGGATGCCGGGGTTATGGTAGCTAGCTGCTTCCATATCAGAGAAATCCCTCTTCAAAGCGCCGATGTATATCGGCGTGCGGCGGTCTGGAAGTGGTGGAGGAAGCTGGAAGATGGCAGCTGTCCTGGGGATTTATGAATAAAGACACTAAATTGATCCCTGCGACTGTACAAGATTCTGGAGATCGCATTGGCTAAGAGCAGTTGTGCATAGGTGCAAGGTAACCAGATACCAAAGAAACCTGAGCTCTCTTACACCGCTCTGAGCTTTGCAGAGGGCTGGGGCCCAAAACAATCCCGATGACAGCCGAGGGAAGGGGAGGACTCCAGCAGTCCACAACCAGCCTAAACTAGGGCTTATTTTCGGGGTAGGGCTTATATTGCAGCCCTCCTTGAAAATCGGGGTAGGTCTTACTTTCGGGGAAACGCGGTATGTGCTAATCGATTTGGAGTATCCGATACCCTAACCCCTCTCCTGTTAAAGTTTCTCCAAAGAATAAATCGTAAAATGATATCGCCTAGACTGTGTTATTGGAGTCGGTGTAAATGGACTGGTGTTGCCGGAGGTGGGCAGCCTTTGTTCTTTTCCGGTGTGAACCCGGTCAGGGCCCCCTCTCGCCCCACCCTGGTGATGCCACTGTGTGAATGGACTGGTGCTGCTGGAGGTGGGCAGCCTTTGTACTTTTCCGGTGTGAACCCGGTCAGGGCCCCCTCTGGCCCCACCCTGGTGACGCCACTGTGTGAATGGACTGGTGCTGCTGGAGGAGGGCAGCCTTTGTACTTTTCCGATGTGAACCTGGTCGGGGCCCCCTTTGGCCCCACCCTGGTGACGCCACTGTATGAATAGACTGGTGCTGCCGATGGTGGGCAGCCTTTGTACTTTGCCGGTGTGAACCCGGTCAGGGCCCCCTCTGGCCCCACCCTAGTGACGCCACTGTGTGAATAGATTTGTGCTGCTGGAGGTGGGCAGCCTTTGTACTTTTCCAGTGTGAACCCGGTCAGGGCCCCCTCTGGCCCCACCCTGGTGATGCCACTGTATGAATGGACTGGTGCTGCCAATGGTGGGCAGCCTTTGTACTTTGCCAGTGTGAACCCGGTCAGGGCCCCCTCTGGCCCCACCCCGGTGACGCCACTGTGTGAATGGACTGGTGCTGCCGATGGTGGGCAGCCTTTGTACTTTGCCGGTGTGAACCCAGTCAGGGCCCCCTCTGGCCCCACCCTGGTGACGCCACTGTATGAATGGACTGGTGCTGCCGGAGGTGGGCAGCCTTTGTACTTTTAGGGAGAAAAAAAAAACAAGTATTATCACCTGCCCCTTTGGGGGTAGTGCTAAAATCCATAGATTTCCATCGAGTGAGGCAAACGACCCTCAAAGCAAAGGGATCTTGCCGCAATGGCGACAAGGCCAACCATAAGACAACCAACAAAACATGGTGATCAAAACTGGAAAAGATAGGCTGCCAATCAGATAATGTTTGTAGGAATCCTAAGACTTTCGGGATGGTGGTGATAACCCTAAAGCAGCAAATTCTTGGATATCGTCAAGGTTTGAGAAGTTAAAAAAAAAAAAACTGTCGCTATGAGGCTGTTGGGTAAAATATCCGGGTGTTCAGAAACTGGATCTACTGTAGGGAGAAAGTTGAGTCCTGCTGAACCGGACATATTTCGGTATGTGTGTCCCCAGCTTAAACCTCAACAACCATTTTATAAAATGTAGGTTTTATTCACTACCAGGGCTGGGACAAGGGGTGGGTAGGGGCAATTTGGGGGGGTGGCAGGGGGTAAGAATTGTCCTAGGAGGGGGGGTTTGGGGGGGCAGGGAATGCTAGGAGTGGTGATTTAGGGGGATTTGTGTAGTGCACAATGGGATCTTCACTCTAGCCTAGAACTATAGCCATAGCAGACAACTCAATTGCCGAAGAAAAACAAAAAGCGGAGAGGGCTCATTGTCTGGTTCCTCAAGGATTTGCCCAGGCAGTAGTAGTAGCATTTTGCTAAACACAATTGGATAAAATGAATGTACCGTATTTACTGTACACTAAGTGTACTGGGAAAGAGCCTAAGAGAAATTCTACTCAGTGTACTGGGAAAGAGCCTAAGAGAAATTCTACTCAGTGTACTGGGAAAGAGCCTAAGAGAGATTCTACTCATTGTACTGGGATAGAGCCTAAGAGAAATTCTATTCATTGTACTGGGACAGAGCCTAAGAGAAATTCTACTCGTTGTACCGGGAAAGAGCCTAAGAGAAATTCTACTCGTTGTACTGGGACAGAGCCTAAGAGAAATTCTACTCATTGTACTGGAAAAGAGCCTAAGAAATATTCTACTCATTGTACTGGGAAAGAGCCCAAGAGAGATTCTACTCATTGTACTGGGAAAGAGCCCAAGAGAGATTCTACTCATTGTACTGGGAAAGAGCCTAAGAGAGATTCTACTCATTGTACTGGGAAAGAGCCCAAGAGAGATTCTACTCATTGTACTGGGACAGAGCCTAAGAGAGATTCTACTCATTGTACTGGGACAGAGCCTAAGAGAGATTCTACTCATTGTACTGGGAAAGAGCCCAAGAGAGATTCTACTCATTGTACTGGGAAAGAGCCTAAGAGAGATTCTACTCATTGTACTGGGACAGAGCCTAAGAGAGATTCTACTCATTGTACTGGGACAGAGCCTAAGAGAGATTATACTCATTGTACTGGGAAAGAGCCTAAGAGAAATTCTACTCATTGTACTGGGAAAGAGCCTAAGAGAAATTCTACTCATTGTACTGGGACAGAGCCAAAGGGAAAATCTACTCTGTGTACTGGGAAAGAGCCTAAGAGAAATTCTACTCATTGTACTGGGACAGAGCCTAAGAGAAATTCTACTCATTGTACTGGGAAAGAGCCTAAGAGAGATACTACTCATTGTACTGGGAAAGAGCCTAAGAGAGAAACTACTCATTGGACTGGGAAAGAGCCTAAGAGAAATTCTACTCATGGTACTGGGAAAGAGCCCAAGAGAAATTCTACTCATTGTACTGGGAAAGAGCCTAAGAGAGATTCTACTCATTGTACTGGGAAAGAGCCTAAGAGAGATTCTACTCATTGTACTGGGAAAGAGCCTAAGAGAAATTCTACTCATTGTACTGGGACAGCGCCTAAGAAATATTCAACTCATTGTACTGGGACAGAGCCTAAGAGAGATTCTACTCATTGTACTGGGAAAGAGCCTAAGAAATATTCTACTCATTGTACTGGGAAAGAGCCTAAGAGAGATTCTACTCATTGTACTGGGAAAGAGCCTAAGAGAGATTCTACTTATTGTACTGGGAAAGAGCCTAAGAGAAATTCTACTCATGGTACTGGGAAAGAGCCCAAGAGAAATTCTACTCATTGTACTGGGAAAGAGCCTAAGAGAGATTCTACTCATTGTACTGGGAAAGAGCCTAAGAGAAATTCTACTCATTGTACTGGGACAGCGCCTAAGAAATATTCTACTCATTGTACTGGGACAGAGCCTAAGAGAGATTCTACTCATTGTACTGGGAAAGAGCCTAAGAAATATTCTACTCATTGTACTGGGAAAGAGCCTAAGAGAGATTCTACTCATTGTACTGGGAAAGAGCCTAAGAGAGATTCTACTTATTGTACTGGGAAAGAGCCCAAGAGAAATTCTACTCATTGTACTGGGAAAGAGCCTAAGAGAAATTCTACTCGTTGTACTGGGAAAGAGCCTAAGAGAAATTCTACTCATTGTACTGGGACAGAGCCTAAGAGAAATTCTACTCATTGTACTGGGAAAGAGCCTAAGGGAAAATCTACTCATTGTACTGGGACAGAGCCTAAGGAAAAATCTACTCAATGAAGTGGGACAGAGCCAAAGAGAAAATTTACTCAGTGTACTAGGACAGTGCCTAAGGGAAAAATCTACTCGGTGTACTGGGACAGAGCCTAAGAGAAATTCTACTCATTGTACTGGGAAAGAGCCGAAGAGAGATTCTACTCAGTGTACTGGGAAAGAGCCTAAGAAATATTGTACTCATTGTACTGGGAAAGAGCCTAAGAGAAATTCTACTCATTGTACTGGGACAGAGCCTAAGAGAAATTCTACTCATTGTACTGGGACAGAGCCTAAGAGAAATTCTACTCATTGTACTGGGACAGAGCCTAAGAGAAATTCTACTCATTGTACTGGGAAAGAGCCCAAGAGAAATTCTACTCATTGTACTGGGACAGAGCCTAAGAGAGATTCTACTCATTGTACTGGGAAAGAGCCTAAGAGAAATTCTACTCATTGTACTGGGACAGAGCCTAAGGAAAAATCTACTCAATGAACTGGGACAGAACCAAAGAGAAAATTTACTCAGTGTACTAGGACAGTGCATAAGGGAAAAATCTACTCAGTGTACTGGGACAGAGCCGAAGGGAAAATTTACTCAGTGTACTGGGAAAGAGCCTAAGAGAAATTCTACTCATTGTACTGGGAAAGAGCCTAAGAGAGATTCTACTCATTGTACTGGGAAAGAGCCTAAGAGAAATTCTACTCATTGTACTGGGAAAGAGCCGAAGAGAGATTCTACTCATTGTACTGGGAAAGAGCCTAAGAGAAATTCTACTCATTGTACTGGGAAAGAGCCCAAGAGAAATTCTACTCATTGTACTGGGAAAGAGCCTAAGAGAGATTCTACGAATTGTAATGGGAAAGAGCCCAAGAGAAATTCTACTCATTGTACTGGGAAAGAGCCTAAGAGAAATTCTACTCGTTGTACTGGGAAAGAGCCTAAGGAAAAATCTACTCGTTGTACTGGGACAGAGCCGAAGGGAAAATCTACTCATTGTACTGGGAAAGAGCCTAAGGAAGAATATACTCAGTGTACTGGGATAGCACTGAAGAGAAAATTTGCTCAGTGTACTGGGATTTTGCTCAAGAGAGAATCTACCAATTGTACTAGGGCGATACTTAATCGATAAGGTTCCTTGTAGGGCTTCTGTACTCAGCTTGTGATTGCTGCCGTTATACGAGTTGTGACCGCGTACTATCTTCTGGATTCTGTTAATTTTTCCCCCCAACTTATACCTCACTCCCACCCTGACGTCAACTTGGCTACAGGCTGGCCGTTGCCAATGGGCAATCATTGGTAAGCAAGTTGGTTTCCTACCGGGAATGTCCTTTACCTCTGTGTAGTAGAGAAGTTTATCAGTGGAGTCAGATGGCAGAATGGAACCCTAGGCAAGGTAGCCCCCCCTATCATTTTGACTGACATTGATATGGATTGTACTTGGACAGCATCGTTACTTTTTCGGCCCCATCAGGACACAACTACCCATCGTACATTCTATTTGGCCGGCACACAACTTTGACCAATTGTACTACCCCCCTGGTTATAGCTGATCCCTCTGGACATCCATTTGCCTTTGTTTTGATGATCCAGCTTTGGATGGGTTCATTGATTCAGTAGTCACCATCAGGGCCGGCCTTTGGGGTGTGCGAGCTGTGCGGCCGCACAGGGCGCCATGCGCAACAGGGGCGCAGTGTGGCCATCACAGCTCGCAGAATTTGAGCTGTGTAGGCAGTGCTGTATTCTGGCCTATGCGCCGCTAAAGTGTTCGGGTTTGGCTTGAAGAAAAGGTGGCAACCCTAGCCTGTGGGCGCCACAGGATTAGCTCGCACAGGGCGCCTGAACACCTAAGGCCAGCCCTGGTCACCATTAGGGTATCTACAGCTATTCGTAGCCGTATTTGGTTTCCTTTTGGGTCACCGGTAACCCGAAAAAACTTTCAAAACTCGGCACATTGGGCCTTTGATCCACCTTACTATGATGTGAAGGCCCCTGAGCTAAACTTGCCAGGTCACATGACATTGACATCACACATGTGGGCGTCTATACAGGCTGCAGTGGGAATCTCCTCCTACCTGAACTCTCAGCACCGGAGAAACTCTGCAGTTTATCATGTGATCGTGGTATACAGATCAGCCAAAAAAAGGTATATAGTAGCAATAGTTTAATGTAAGAAGAAGATTTATAAGCTGTGGGCAGGCAGATGAACTATTTTCATATTATTGGGTTTAGTAACACTTTAATGACCACAGTTGCAGGCAGGACTTTTCAAACATTCCCCTTTATCTCCCCCAGTGGGCAGCATTCAATATAGGTGATGGTGGAAATGACCTGCCGGTCCGCCTCTATTTTACATATGAATGCTGCCGGTCTATGAATGCTGCCGGTCTTTACATATCAATGCCGGTATTTACAAGTAAACACAGGGTCTGCAGGTGAGTGCCCTGTACACAACAATAGGGCAGAGCTGAGTAGCATTAGTAACAGAACTTCACACTGAGATATCAGGACATAGCACGGGACTAAAACATCAAGGGAATTTAAACTGGGATAGTTGGCAAGTATGAGGCAGCTGCTTTGGGCCCCACAACAATGGCAGAGCCCCTAAAGACGGCCCTGTGTGAAGGCCAGAAAGGTGGGGGGGATATGATGAGGATGGTGAACATGTAGGTAATGGTAGGTGGTACACTAAATGACTCTTCGGTCCACAGTGGTCAGACCCACACATAGTGTATATGATACTCAATAATGGAGGAGAGATGGACACCAAGGCCGCAAAAAAACGTCATCGCCACCCTACAGGGTGCAACAGTCTGGAGTCACGGGTTGAGGTATCGTGCACTCGAGGGGGTTTCTATACACAATCCGCGTCTTCAAAGTGTCAACTGATGTCCTTATTAACTATATGGCGGAGAAAGTCATCATCGCCTGTCAGCTCGATCAGCGATATTCCCAGCTCTGAATCATTATTATGTCTGGCATTATAATGTCAAATCCATCCAACCGGAACGGATCTCATCACTGCTCGCTGATTATAGCGCTATACTTTACAGGGCCTATTACATTGCAACGTCTACCAGTAAGTTTATCCGGCTGGTAATGTAACGGCAGTGCTGGCACTCGGTACAGTGTGCCTATTAATACTCAATTTTGCTAAGCAGCCAGTATTATTGTTAAGCGTTTCATGATCATTACCAGCCTATGTCGAGTATTATAATTATACAGTGGAACCTCGGGTTGCGAGTAACGCGGTTAACGAGCGTTTCGCAATATTTAAAAAAAATCCTTTCCGAGTGTTGTCTCGCAACACGAGCAGGATTCAGGCCAAAGCGGTGTGCAGTACCGCGTTTGGCCTGAGGTGGAGGGGGGGGGGCACCGGAGCCGAGCCGGTAATGCATAGAAAGGCCCGAGGACAGCACGGCTGACCTCAGCAAACTTCAGGAGGTTTGCCGGGGTCAGCCGAGGTGTCCTTTGGCCTTTCCAGGCCGTTTCCGGCACCCCCGCCTCTGGTCGCATGCGGTATTGTATGCCATTGAAGTCAATGCAGAACAAATTATTTTCGTTTCCCATTGCATTCAATGGGGAAACTCGCTTTGATATGCGAGTGCTTTGGATTACGAGCATTCTCCTGGAACTGATTATGCTCGTATTCCGAGGTTCCACTGGTTATATGTGATTATTACAACACTGTGCAATGTGATCATTATCTGACTGCAAGGAGTCGTCTTTATTGGTGCCAATGCAATGGTAGTTTTAGTATGGTACCTTATCTGTGGAATATGCATGAGAGCTTACTATATGTGTGTAGATACTCAGTCCTTCTACAACCCATTGCAACAGGTTCACAAGCAGTGCGCACATCACAAAAACAAGTAGTCTCACCATCTTCCAAGGGGACGTAGATGTTGAGGTACAGGCAATCCTCGCTCTGGTTTTGTACGTATCCGGCCACCACGTCCATGTTCTCGGTGAACCATAAAGGCAGCATAATTCCAGGTAACATTCCGTGCAAGTTTTGTGGGCAAACAGGGGCAAAGGTGGTGGCGTTCCGTACTTCCGTCCAAGATGCCGGCGCCTCGGGCGGCTGAAACCTGCGCTCTCCAATGGGCGGGGTGGCGTAAGGCACCCCCAGGTACTGCACGACGGGGCCCAGGATCTCATTGTTCAAGTCTTTCTTCACGCCACGCAATTTCCCATAGTTTGTGTTGACCACAGGATATTTCTCATCTCCCTTTTGCCCCGACACAGGGCAAGCGGCCAGAAGCCAGAGCATGAAGGGGGCTCGAAGATCCGGCGCCATGAGAGGGGGAAAAAAATAAATTGGTCTCCTGAGAACCTCTTGAAACTTCCCGGAGGCCGAAACTTCCCAAAAAAGGTTTAAAAAATAAAGTATTGGTGAAACAAAAAATATTTTATGCAAAAACATTCATTTTGAATTGATGGGGGGTGGTTGTTGTTGGAGTATTATAAAAAAAAAAAAAAGTAATAAAATTTGAAAGAAAAAATAAAATAAAATAAAAAATTGGGTAACAAATGGGCAATAATCCTCTACAGCGAGAGCGTGGTGTATTTTTGAGGCAAAGTTAAACATAGGGGGTACATTTTTGGAGAGTGGTGTTGGTACCAAGTCATAGGAGGCAGGAGAAGACTTAGGCCAAGACGAAAGAAGAGGGCGTGAGGAACATCGGAGAAAAGGCGGCTACGAGACCGACAGACAGAGGACGTGCAGGAGACGCCATTCTATTACGTTCCATCGCGGACCCGTACATAGGGTGCTGAGCTACGGCAGGGCCTCCACGAGACAGACATTGAAATCCTGAGAGGGAGACAAAGACAAAGAAAAGCGAAAAAGGGTGAAAAAATAGAAAACAGGAAATTAAGCAGGCAACGTCTATTTTAAGAAGGCAATAAATAGGAGTCTCTCTTTCGGCACCTCGCTACCTAGCTGCCCAATCCTCCTCCTCCTCCTCTCCAGCCCGCTTCCCCCGATTATAATGAGCGGGATCATTTATTTAATTAAACTGTTCCTTCTGTTTATAGTTCGAAATCCAACAATTATAGTAACAAACTTATAATTAGTGAATGTGAGAGAGATTGAGGGGGCTAGAGCGAGCGTGAACAGGAGGGAACTAGGAAGGGAGACCGCGTTGTAGGCGACGAAGGAGAAAAAAAAATGATGGTAGGTGGGTAGGGAGAGGAGAGAAGGAGCGGGGACAGAGCCGGGTTACCTGTTCAGCCATTTATTTAAAACACAAATATTAAAATGTTGGGTGCTTCGAAAATTACTGAGTGTTTCAGGTTTACTGTAGTCCAACCATCCCGAAATTTAGTGGTTAAAATTAGCAAGACCGGGACCATCGCTTCCTCTATTAACCACTAGGCGTCCGCGCTATAGCCGAACGACGGCCACAGCGCGGACCTGAATTTCCGGGAGGCCGTCGATAGACGTCCTCCCCTTTGCACGCGCCCCGCCCGGCCCCCCTGCAGGGAGCACGCGGCGCGCGATGTGATCACTGAATCACTGAGACTCCGGTGATCACAGATCACGGCCCCTTACCACGTGATCAGCTGTCAGCCAATGATGTGCCTCTTCCATTGGGGACCGATGTCCCTTACACAAAAGCCGGTAATCGCCTTTTTTTTCTCCTCACGCTGTCAGCTTTACCGAGCTTTGTTTACATCACATGATCAGCTGTCAGCCAATGACAGCTGATCACGTGATGTAAACAAAGCTCGGTAAGGCTGACAGCGTGAGGAGAAAAAAGAAGCCGATCACTGGCTTTTGTGTAAGGGACATTGGTCCATAGTGGAAGAGGCACATCCGCCTCATCAGTGCCCACCGGTACTGCCTGCCAGTGCCCACAGGGACCACCAGTGCAAAACAATCAATGCCTATGAGTGCCACCTATCAATGCCCACCAGTGGTGCCAATCAGTGCCTCATCAGTGCCACCTAGCAGTGCTGCCTATCAGTCTCACCTACCAGTGCCAATCATTGCCACCCATAAATGCCCATCACTGCCACATATCAGTGCCCATCACTGCCAGCTATCAGTGCCACCTATTAGTGCCTATTCTCAGTGCCCACCAGTGCCACCTATCAATGCCCTTCAGTGCCACCCATCAGTTCCACCTCTCAGTGTCACCTCTCAGTGCCCACCAATGCCGCCTCTCAGTGTCGTCCATCAGCGACCACCAGTGCCGCCTATCAGTGTCCACCAGCGTCCCCCTTATCGGTGCCCATCAGTACAGCATCATCAGCGTACATCAACGAAGGAGAAAAATTACCAGTTTGCAAAATTTTATAACAAAATATAAAACGGTTTTGTCTTTTATAGGTAGATTCAGAAAGAGTTAGGCCGACTTATCAGTAGATAAGCCGACCTAACTCAGAATCTACGTCGACTTATGTTTAAGCGTATGCTCAAACAGAGATACGCTTAAACATATCTAAGATAGAACGGCTTGCGCCGTCCTATCTTAGATTGCAATATTTTGGATGGCCGCTAGGTGGCGCTTCCATTGCGGTCGGCGTAGAATATGTAAATGAGTTGATACGCCGATTCACGAACGTACACCCGGCCAACGCAGTACTTTTACGCCGTTTACGTAAGAGATAGGCCGCGTAAAGTTAGAGCTAGGCCCTAGTGGAATAACAATGTTAAAGTATGGCCGCCGTTCCCGTCGCGAGATTCAAATTTTTTACGTCGTTTGCTTAAGTCGTCCGCGAATCGGGATTTACGTCGTTTACGTCCACGTCGAAATCAATAGGCCCGTGCGGCGTACTTAGCCGCAATGCACACTGGGAAATGTAGGTGCCCGGCGCATGCGCAGTAAAAAAAAAACGTAAAAAACGTGAGGTCAAGCCTCATTGACATAAAACACGCCCCCCTCCAACACATTTGAATTAGGCGCCCTTACGCCCGCCTGCTTTAGGCTACGCCGTCGTAACTTAGCTGGCAAGTACATTGTGAATCACTTGCCTAGCTAACTTACGGCGGCGTAGCCTAAACACGCTAAGCTACGCCGCCGTAACTGTAGGCTCTTGTACCTGAATCTACCTATTAATTTTTAATTCTGTCTTTTTTATTTTTTTTACCAAAAAATAAAAACCCCAGAGGTGATAAAATACCACCAAAAGAAATCTCTATTTTTCTTTTACAAAAATATGTAGAAGAATACGTATCGGCCTAAACCGAGGAAAAAAATTGTTCTTTTAATATATTTTTTGGGGGATATTTATTATAGTAAAAAATATTGCATTTTTTTCAAAATTGTTGCTCTATTTTTTGTTTATAGCGCAAAAAAATAAAAACCGCAGAGGTGATCAAATACCACCAAAAGAAAGGTCTATTTGTGGAAAAACAAGGACGTCAATTTTGTTTGGGAGCCACGTCGCAGGACCGCGCAATTGTCAGTTAAAGAGACGCAGTGCCGAATCGCAAAAAGTGCTCTAGTCAGGAAGGGGGTAAATTCTTCCGGGGCTGAAGTGGTTAAGGTTTAATATACAGGATAGTAGCATGTAACAGAGGCCATAAAGGGCTATATTCAGATAGGTTAGCGGATCTTTAGATCCGCGTAACCTATCTGATTTACGTTACGCCGCCGCAAGTTTTTGAGGCAAGTGCTTTATTCAGAAAGCACTTGCCTGTAAACTTGCGGCGGCGTATCGTAAATCCCCCGGCGGAATTCAAATTCCGCAGCTAGGGGGCGTGTAAAATTTAAATCAGGCGCGTCCCCGCGCCGAACGAACGGCGCATGCGCCGTCCGTAAAATTTCCCAGCGTGCATTGCTCTAAATGACGTCGCTAGGACGTCATTGGTTTCGACGTGAACGTAAATTACGTCCATCCGTATTCGCGAACGACTTATGCAAATTACGTAAAAAATTCAAAACTCGGCGCGGGAACGACGGCCATACTTAACATAGGATACGCCGCATATAGCAGGGGTAACTATACGCCGGAAAAAGCCGAACGCAAACGACGTAAAAAAAAAAGCGTTGGGCGGGCGTTCGTTTCTGAATCGGCGTAACTTCTCATTTGCATATTCCTCGCGTATACAAACGGAAGCGCCACCTAGCGGCCAGCGTGAGATTGCAGCCTAAGATCCGACGGTGTAAGTCACTTACACCTGTCGGATCTTAGGGAGATCTATGCGGAACCTGATTCTATGAATCAGGCGCATAGATACGACGGCCGGACTCAGAGATACGATGGCGTATCAGGAGATACGCCGTCGTATCTTCTTTCTGAATCCGGCCCAGTGTCTCCAAAGTTCTGGACTCTGAAACTTGCTGTTCTTCCATACATTAAATAACTCCAAAGCCGATCCCTTGTCGTGAAGGTTTTTTTTAATTTGTGTTTCAGGGAGCAAGTCTAAAGCCGCCCATACACGGTTAGAATTTTCGAAATAATTTTATTTTCGAAAATCGTATCAAAGAATTTTCTTACGGATTTCGCACAGTTAGTGGGCTTGCAGCAACAGCCGATTTTCGTGCGGCAATCAAATTTGAGGAATTGGACATGTTGGAAATTTTTGGGAAAAACAAACGATTTTCTAAATCAATGATGGGAGAATTGTGCGAGAAATGTAATAGAAATAAAAAATGCGCATGTGCAAGAAAAAAAAATTCCCAGAGAGAGAAGAATATTCCCGGCCATGAAAATTATTTTCTGTAGAAACATGAAGGGCCAGATCCACAAAGAAGTTACGTCAGCGTATCTATTGATACGCTGCGTAACTTCTAGGTTGCTCCGGCGTATCTTTGTTTTGTATCCACAAAACAAGATACGACTGAATGGGGGCTAGATCCGACTGACGTACGTCTTAGTACGCCGTCGGATGTTAGGTGCATATTTACGCTGGCCGCTAGGTGGCGCTTCCGTTGATTTCCGCGTAGAGTATGCAAATTAGCTATATATACGCCGATTCTCAGAACGTACGTACGCCCGGCGCATTTTTTTACGGCTTTTTTCGGCGTAATGTTACCCCTGGCTCTATGAGGCGTACGCAATGTTAAGTATGGACGTCGGGACAGCGTCGAAATTTCCGTTGTTTGCGTAAAACGTTTGCGAATAGGGCTTTGCGTAAATTACGTTCACGTCAAAAGCATTGACTATTTGCGACGTGATTTCGAGCATGCGCACTGGGATACCCCCACGGACGGCGCATTCGCCGTTAAAAAAAAACGTCATTTACGTGGGGTCAAGTTGAATTAACATAAAACACGCCCACATCTTTGTCATTTGAATTACGCGCCCTTACGCCAACACATTTACACTACCCCGCCGTAACTTATGGCGCAAATTCTTTCTGGATACGGAAACTACGCTGTAAGTTACGGCGGCGTAGTGTATCTGAGATACGCTACGCCTGCCTAAAGATAGGCAGATCTTTGTGGATCTGGCCCGAAGGCTTGGTCGGCTGAATTTTCGAAAATCAATGGTGGCATCATCGGATCACAAAAAAAACGCCTGTGTATGGCCTGCTTTAGATTGGTAAATATCATAAATTAGGAAGACAGATTATAAAAAAAACTGAAGAGATTGACAGACTAACATTTCCAGTTTGACCAGCTGAGGACATAATCGATGGGCTTGCCCTAAACCCGAGAACGTACTCTATAATGGCTTTTTACGTAGGTTGAAGTATCTTGTTTCCTGATCTCCCCGTGTTGTGTCATGGTGGAAGACTGGCTACAATCCATAGAGACTGCATGGAAGGGTTTGTAAAAAGGGAAGATTAAATGCGGCAGAATGGGTTTCCGTGACTGGGAAGTGAAATCCAGGAAGGGAAAGAATAAATTACATAGGAGGGAGCTGAGTGTGAAATGAAATGAAGAAGAGATATACATGTTAGAACGGAGGTGACCAAGAAAATGATGAGAAATATGGATGAGAGAAAGGGTGAGTCAGAACATGGAGAACATTATGGAGAGGAAAAAGGAGATGGGATGAGGAGCTCATACACAAAAGAGATATGGATTGGTCGGAGTGAGAACTGGTGGTGGTACGGCAAAAAAGAAAAAAGGGAAGCCCGGAGTGGGACGCAGGCTGGGCACAGGGCTGACATGACGGGGTAGCAGGGAAAACCAGCAATAGAGAAGTTAAAGTAGTGGGAGTGTACTGGCCAGGGTAGGGGTGGTTTGGGAAGTTATTCCTAGGAGAGGCCAGGGTCCGAGGCTCAGTCCCTTGCCACCGGAAGAAGAAGCAGCTCCCACCCTCCCCACTGTGAAACATGGTGGTGGCAGCATCATGGTTTGGGCCTGCTTTTCTTCAGCAGGGACAGGGAAGATGGTTAAAATTAATGGGAAGATGGATGGAGCCAAATACAGGACCATTCTGGAAGAAAACCTGATGGAGTCTGCAAAAGACCTGAGACTGGGACGGAGATTTGTCTTCCAACAAGACAATGATCCAAAACATAAAGCAAAATCTACAATGGAATGGTTCACAAATAAACATATCCAGGTGTTAGAATGGCCAAGTCAAAGTCCAGACCTGAATCCAATCGAGAATCTGTGGAAAGAACTGAAAACTGCTGTTCACAAACGCTCTCCATCCAACCTCACTGAGCTCGAGCGGTTTTACAAGGGGGAACGGGCAAAAATTTCAGTCTCTCGACGTGCAAAACTGATAGAGACATACCCCAAGCGACTTACAGCTGTAATCGCAGCAAAAGGTGGCGCTACAAAGTATTAACTTAAGGGGGCTGAATAATTTTGCACGCCCAATTTTTCTGTTTTTTTTTTTCGTTCCACTTCATGATTGTGTCCCACTTGTTGATTCTTCAAAAAAAATTACAGTTCTATATCTTTATGTTTGATGCCTGAAATGAGGCAAAAGGTCGCAAAAGTTCAAGGGGGCCGAATACTTTCGCAAGGCACTGTATGGGCACTGGCACTGACAGATGGCTGGCACTGATAGGCGGCAGTTATGGGCACTGATGGCACTGACAGGTGGCTGGCACTGATAGGCAGAAGTTATGGGCACTGATAGGTGGCTGGCACTGTTAGATGGCACTGATAGGCGGCACTTATGGGCACTGATGGCACTGACAGGTGGCTAGCACTGATAGGCGGAAGTTATGGGCACTGATAGGTGGCTTGCACTGTTAGATGGCACTGATAGGCGGCACTTATGGGCACTGATGGCACTGACAGGTGGTTGGCACTGATAGGTGGCTGGCACTTATGAGCAGGCACTGAAATGCAGCAATAAATGACATGAGGAAATGCTATGCTGCAGCGCCCATCTTGGTACACCCTGCACTCAGCATCAGTAAGTTTAGCAGACATCTTGTTACACCCAGCCCGAAATATATGGGCTGGGTGTAACAAGATGTCAGCTGCTGGCTTACTGTGGCCAAGTGCAGGGTGTGCCAATATGGGGGTCGGGATGCCCAAGCTGAAGGCGACCACTCCGCCCACTGAGGCCGCCCGCCCGATCCACCTACTGACGCCGGCCCCTGCCCTCACTGCCCACTGAATCCGTTCGCCCGCTCCGCCCACTGAGGTGGCCTGATACGCCTACTGACGCCCCCACCCTCTCCGCCCAAAGTCCGCTCGCCGCCGACCAATTATCGGGTCAGGCATCAGGAGCATTTGTGTGAGTACTCACACAAATGCTCGGTATTGGTCCCGATACCGATACTAGTATTGGTATCGGGACAACCCTAGTTATTGGCGATGTGTTATGTTGATTTTGAAGGACAGGGTGGCAGATGGAACGAAGGTAAGTGAGATGATAGAGGAGATGTGAGATAGAACGAAGGTAAGTGAGATGATAGAGGAGATGTGAGATGAAACGAAGGTAAGTGAGATGATAGAGGAGATGTGAGATGGAACGAAGGTAAGTGAGATGATAGAGGAGATGTGAGATGGAACGAAGGTAAGTGAGATGAGAAAGGAGATGTGAGATGGAACGAAGGTAAGTGAGATGATAGAGGAGATGTGAGATGGAACGAAGGTAAGTGAGATGATAGAGGAGATGTGAGATGGAACGAATGTAAGTGAGATGATAGAGGAGATGTGAGATGGAACGAAGGTAAGTGAGATGATAGAGGAGATGTGAGATGGAAAGAAGGTAAGTGAGATGATAGAGGAGATGTGAGATGGAACGAAGGTAAGTGAGATGATAGAGGAGATGTGAGATGGAATGAAGGTAAGTGAGATGAGAGGAGATGTGAGATAGAACGAAGGTAAGTGAGATGAGAGGAGATGTGAGATGGAAAGAAGGTAAGTGAGATGATAGAGGAGATGTGAGATGGAACGAAGGTAAGTGAGATGATAGAGGAGATGTGAGATGGAACGAAGGTAAGTGAGATGATAGAGGAGATGTGAGATGGAACGAAGGTAAGTGAGATGAGAAAGGAGATGTGAGATGGAACGAAGGTAAGTGAGATGATAGAGGAGATGTGAGATGGAACGAAGGTAAGTGAGATGATAGAGGAGATGTGAGATGGAACGAAGGTAAGTGAGATGATAGAGGAGATGTGAGATGGAACGAATGTAAGTGAGATGATAGAGGAGATGTGAGATGGAACGAAGGTAAGTGAGATGATAGAGGAGATGGAACGAAGGTAAGTGAGATGATAGAGGAGATGTGAGATGGAAAGAAGGTAAGTGAGATGATAGAGGAGATGTGAGATGGAACGAAGGTAAGTGAGATGAAAGAGGAGATGTGAGATGGAACGAAGGTAAGTGAGATGATAGAGGAGATGTGAGATGGAACGAAGGTAAGTGAGATGATAGAGGAGATGTGAGATGGAACGAAGGTAAGTGAGATGAGAGGAGATGTGAGATGGAACGAAGGTAAGTGAGATGAGAGGAGATGTGAGATGGAACGAAGGTAAGTGAGATGATAGAGGAGATGTGAGATGGAACGAAGGTAAGTGAGATGAGAGGAGATGTGAGATGGAACGAAGGTAAGTGAGATGAGAGGAGATGTGAGATGGAAAGAAGGTAAGTGAGATGATAGAGGAGATGTGAGATGGAACGAAGGTAAGTGAGATGATAGAGGAGATGTGAGATGGAACGAAGGTAAGTGAGATGATAGAGGAGATGTGAGATGGAACGAAGGTAAGTGAGATGATAGAGGAGATGTGAGATGGAACGAAGGTAAGTGAGATGATAGAGGAGATGTGAGATGGAACGAAGGTAAGTGAGATGATAGAGGAGATGTGAGATGGAAAGAAGGTAAGTGAGATGATAGAGGAGATGTGAGATGGAACGAAGGTAAGTGAGATGATAGAGGAGATGGAATTTTACAGGTCACGACTCGGCAGCTTTTTGAGGACAGTGAGGGGCACATTTTGGGCAAAGAGGACAACTGGTTCCCAAGTGGCGTCAAAGAGGCCAGCTACAGGGCCTTCAACATCATCTATCCTCCACATACAGTATAATGCTTTTTTAACATCTCTACTTTGACATTTTGACAACAATTCACACCTTCAATCGTGTGAATTGAAGGATTGACACCTATAAAGTCTTCCTGACACCAAGGACGGGATGATGTCACTAGAACAAGGGGGAGCCACCACTTCCATGCCTTTATGTGGTGATTGGATTAGGGTGTCTAACGTGGTGTGACGGAGCGAGACCCTGTCACTGTGTAAATGGAGGAGAATATGACACACGAATCGCGTTAAGGGTTAATGCGAAGTTCCAGACTATCGTTTCTGAGCACAGAAAGCTGTTTTTGGTTTTGATTCTGTAGTCCTGGATCAGGGTCTAAAACTGGAAGGTTCAAAGCGTATTGGGTGGGACGGAACCTTCAATCCTGTGTCTGGATTTTACCTGGTACCTGCAGTCTGTGTGAGTACACAGGTGTGCCGGGTCGTTGTATACTCAAGCCTGAGGACAGCTCAGAGCTCCCAGTTAGGAGACAGATACCAGTTTGGGGGAGAGAAGGTTTCACCCAGGGATCATAGGAGCCCCAGCCAGAAGACAGCAGGTCTCACCTAGGGGTCAGAGGAGCCCAGCCAGAAGACAGCAGGTCTCACCTAGGGGTCAGAGGAGCCCAGCCAGAAGACAACAGGTCTCACCTAGAGGTCAGAGGAGCCCAGCCAGAAGACAACAGGTCTCACCTAGAGGTCAGAGGAGCCCCAGTCAGGAGCCAAGAGACAGCAGGTCTCACCTAGGGGTCAGAGGAGCCTCAGTCAGAAGCCAGGAGACAGCAAGTCTCACCTAGGGGTCAGAGGAGCCCCAGCTATGAGACAGCAGGTCTCACCTAGGGGTCAGAGGAGCCCCAGTCAGAAGCCAGGAGACAGCAGGTCTCACCTAGGGGTCAGAGGAGCCCCAGTCAGAAGCCAGGAGACAGCAGGTCTCACCTAGGGGTCAGAGGAGCCCCAGCAAAGAGACAGCAGGTCTTACCTAGGGGTCAGAGGAGCCCCGGTCAGGAGCCAGGAGACAGCAGGTCTCACCTAGGGGTCAGAGGAGCCCCAGTCAGAAGCCAGGAGACAGCAGGTCTCACCTAGGGGTCAGAGGAGCCCCAGCCATGAGACAGCAGGTCTCACCTAGGGGTCAGAGGAGCCCCAGCAAAGAGACAGCAGGTCTTACCTAGGGGTCAGAGGAGCCACCGCCATGAGACAGCAGGTCTCACCTAGGGGTCAGAGGAGCCCCAGCAAAGAGACAGCAGGTCTTACCTAGGGGTCAGAGGAGCCCCGGTCAGGAGCCAGGAGACAGCAGGTCTCACCTAGGGGTCAGAGAAGCCCCAGCAAAGAGACGGCAGGTCTCATCTAGGGGTCAGAGGAGCCCCAGTAAAGAGACAGCAGGTCTCACCTAGGGGTCAGAGGAGCCCCAGCAAAGAGACGGCAGGTCTCATCTAGGGGTCAGAGGAGCCCCAGCAAAGAGACGGCAGGTCTCACATAGGGGTCAGAGGAGCCCCAGCAAAGAGACGGCAGGTCTCACCTAGGGGTCAGAGGAGCCCCAGTAAAGAGACAGCAGGTCTCACCTAGGGGTCAGAGGAGCCCCAGCAAAGAAACGGCAGGTCTCACCTAGGGGTCAGAGGAGCCCCAGCAAAGAGACAGCAGGTCTCGCCTAGGGGTCAGAGGAGCCCCAGCAAAGAAACGGCAGGTCTCACCTAGGGGTCAGAGGAGCCCCAGCAAAGAGACAGCAGGTCTCGCCTAGGGGTCAGAGGAGCCCCAGCAAAGAGACAGCAGGTCTCACCTAGGGGTCAGAGGAGCCCCAGCACAGCTACAACAGACAGGAGGTATCACCCAGAGGTCAGAGGTGCCCTACTTAGCATAAGGAAACAGGTCTCATTTCAGGAGTCAGGTGGGCTCATACTCATATTGGGGTGTCAGGAGAACCCCTATCCAGAGGCCAGGAGTGGGCTGTGTTGCAGGGCACTGCGACTAAAGGCTAAGAGAGCCAGGTCAACCAGTAGAACTGGAGAACACAGAGCAACTGGTAAGAAGATCAGTGGTGCTGCCAACAAGGGAGCCAGGTGTCTCGGTATTTCTGTTTCACTGTTCATATCGATGTGAAAGAACACCTGCGTGAGCAACTGATGTCTATGTAAACTTTCCGTTTATTTTATAAAAGTGGGTTGCCATGCCTTAAAATATAGTTTGGACAGGCGCACCTCTTTGGAAAAGCACATGAGTATAATCTCCCCAATACCACATGTTGTGGATATAAATACTGGAGTATTTTCCTGACACCCATTAGAACGGAAGAAGTGACTTGCAGTAAGCTACAAAAATGTCTTCATCATTACAGAACAAGTGCAGTGAAATGTGACTAACTACTATTAGATCTACCATGACCTGGATAAATGAGGACCTTCACAGATGTCTGCTCATATTAATTACATTAAGTTCATGACATAGCAGATGGAGAAAAGTTGGTTGATGACGGCAGATGATGGAAACAAGCAGACAACAGGAAGTGGCTAGTTGATGGTATTGAACCATGTCTGGGGAGTAACTACGGGGGTTGCAGGGGTCGCAATTGCGACCCGGTCCCATGCTACAGTGGGCCCGTGCAGCTTCCCTTTACACCTGGATAGGAGAGAATTGGCAGGAGCAAAATGGAGGAAATCGGTTCCCCTATATCCAGCACCTCTCCTATCCAGCACCCCTCAGAGGAGCCCCAGCCAGGAGACAGCAGGTCTCACATAGGTGTCAGAGGAGCCCCAGCCAAGAGACAGCAGGTGTAACCTAGGGGTCAGAGGTTCCCTAGTCAGGAGCCAGGAGAAAGCAGGTCTCACCTAGGGATCAGAGGAGCCCCAGCCAAGAGACAGCAGGTCTCACCTAGGGGTCAGAGGAGCCCCAGTCAGGAGCCAGGAGACAGCAGGTCTGACCTAGGGGTCAGAGGAGCCCCAGTCAGGAGCCAGGAGAAAGCAGGTCTCACCAAGGGGTCAGAGGAGCCCCAGCCAAGAGACAGCAGGTCTCACCTAGGGGTCAGAGGAGCCCCAGCTAAGAGACAGCAGGTCTGACCTAGGGGTCAGAGGAGCCCCAGTCAGAAGCCAGGAGACAGCAGGTCTCAGCTAGGGGTCAGAGGAGCCCCAGCCAAGAGACAGCAGGTCTCACCTAGGGGTCAGAGGAGCCCCAGTCAGGAGCCAGGAGAAAGCAGGTCTCACCTAGGGGTCAGAGGAGCCCCAGTCAGGAGCCAGGAGACAGCAGGTCTCACCTAGGGGTCAGAGGAGCCCCAGTCAGGAGCCAGGAGAAAGCAGGTCTCACCTAGGGGTCAGAGGAGCCCCAGCCAAAAGACAGCAGGTCTCACCTAGGGGTCAGAGGAGCCCCAGCCAAGAGACATCTGGAGAGGGGAATCTCCCCAACAGGGACACAGACGGCAATAAACTTCACCTGACACCCTACTCTATCCAAAACAAAATACTAAATTTGCTCTGGAGTTGGGTTTTAACATCACCTAGTTCATGACATAGCAGATGGAAAGAAGTTGGTTGATGACGGCAGGTGATGGAAACAAGCAGACACCAGGAAGGGGCTAGTTGATGGTATTGAACCATGTCTGGGGAGTAACTACAGGGGTTGCAAGGGTCGCAATTGCGACCCGGTCCCATGCTACAGTGGGCCCATGCAGCTTCCCTGAGAAAAAAGCAAGGTGCGCCAGACTAAGTGCAGTATTAACTATAGCGTTTAATATAACATCACAACAGCAGCGTGTGGTTCAAACAGCGTCCAAAGAGCAGAAAACCGGAACCGGAAGTGCGCCTCAGTATGGAACGGAAGTGACGTAATGGCCAATGAGAAAGGTGTGCAGCTTCCCTGTACACCTGGATAAGAGTGGGGGGTGACAGAAGGAAAATGGAGAAAATCAGTTCCCCTATATCCGGCACTCCTCCTATCCAGCACCCCTCAGAGGAGCCCCAGCCAGGAGACAGCAGGTCTCACATAGGGGTTAGAGGAGCCCCAGCCAGGAGACAGCAGGTCTCACATAGGGGTTAGAGGAGCCCCAGCCAGGAGACAGCAGGTCTCACCTAGGGTTCAGAGGAGGCCCAGCCAGGAGACAGCAGGTCTCACATAGGGGTTAGAGGAGCCCCAGCCAGGAGACAGCAGGTCTCACCTAGGGGTCAGAGGAGCCCCAGTCAGAAGCCAGGAGAAAGATGGTCTCACCTAGGGGTCAGAGGAGCCCCAGCCAAGAGACAGCAGGTCTCACCTAGGGGTCAGAGGAGCCCCAGCCAAGAGACAGCAGGTCTCACCTAGGGGTCAGAGGAGCCCCAGCCAGGAGACAGCAGGTCTCACATAGGGGTTAGAGGAGCCCCAGCCAGGAGACAGCAGGTCTCACATAGGGGTTAGAGGAGCCCCAGCCAGGAGACAGCAGGTCTCACCTAGGGTTCAGAGGAGGCCCAGCCAGGAGACAGCAGGTCTCACATAGGTGTCAGAGGAGCCCCAGCCAGGAGACAGCTGGTCTCACCTAGGGGTCAGAGGAGCCCCAGCCAGGAGACAGCAGGTCTCACATAGGGGTTAGAGGAGCCCCAGCCAGGAGACAGCAGGTCTCACATAGGGGTTAGAGGAGCCCCAGCCAGGAGACAACAGGTCTCACATAGGGGTTAGAGGAGCCCCAGCCAGGAGACAGCAGGTCTCACCTAGGGGTCAGAGGAGCCCCAGTCAGGAGCCAGGAGAAAGATGGTCTCACCTAGGGGTCAGAGGAGCCCCATCCAAAAGACAGCAGGTCTCACCTAGGGGTCAGAGGAGCCCCAGCCAAGAGACAGTAGGTCTCACCTAGGGGTCAGAGGAGCCCCAGCCAAGAGACAGCAGGTCTCACCTAGGGGTCAGAGGAGCCCCAGCCAAGAGACAGCAGGTCTCACCTAGGGGTCAGAAGAGCCCCAGCCAAGAGACATCTGGAGAGGCGAATCTCCCCAACAGGGACACAGATGGCAATAAACTTCACCTGACACCCTACTCTATACAAAACAAAATACTAAATTTGCTCTGGAGTTGGGTTTTAACATCTATTAAGACCCCTGATATCTCACCAAAACCCCCCAGGAGGCTCCAAAAAAATTGAAAAAATAATAGAAATTTTAATTTTGAAGAAAAAAAAGTAAAATAAGAAAAATTAAAAACCTGCAGACAACAGTGGCGGAACTACCAGGGTCGCAAAGGTTGGGGCCCTTCCCTCCGAGCCCAGTGAACCCATAGTTCAAGACCAGTCTTTAGGGTGAAACTCTTGTACCCACTTTCCAAAGTTCTGATAATCGGGCTACTAGATCAAGAGGCTGGCAGAGGAACATGACAGGTGGCTTCCAGTATCAACTTTGGTCGCAAATACCTACACCTATTCTCAAGCCTCGTACACACGTACGGGATTCCCAGCAGTAAAAAGTTCCCTAGGAAACCCGAGGGGAAAACCGAGAACCTGCTTGGTAACTTTTTCCCAATACACACAACCGTTTTTTCCGTCGGGAAAACTGCCATGAGAGCTTTGGTTGGAAATCCCGGCCGTGTGTATGCTCCATCGCCGTGTTTCCATAGGAAAACTGCTGGGTTAAAAAACGCCGGGAAAACTGTGATGGAGCAGTTTTCCCGGCCACAAGAAAAAAATTCCCACTACTAGCGCTACACCATAAGGACAATAAAACACAATGTTTTGTGTAGTAAAAAAAGATAAACAAACTCTTTCCGTGCAGCTGTCAATCACCTGAGAACATGGGCAAAAAACTGAAACAAAAAATACAGCGCTCGAGGATGGAGTACGAATCACTTTATAGTCTTTAAAGTATTGCAAAAAATACACATGAACTAAAAATATAAATAAAAAACTGCACACTAGGCAGAAAGTTTATACAAGCGAATCTATTGCAAAGTCCCCAAACACTTGAACAATAACCATAAGGTGATGGTGGGATAGCAACCTGAAATCACTGCTGGGAGAAAGCTTCCAACCAAAGTACACTTCTGTAGTATATGAAGGTGGTACGGCCGTTAGTAAACCTCTAAGCAGGGAGAAGAAAAACACACAGCGGGGGGACAGCATCCACGCTGGGAGTGATCAAAGATGATATTCACCTGCCGAGGGAGAAATGGCTATAGTTCTAATCCAACAGGGCGGCCGATGGAGGCGGGATCAATCCTCGCAACGGAGGGCAGTAAGGGAGATCCTGGATGGGAACCACCGTGCCAATACAAGGACGCCACCGCGTCAATCAGAAGCGAGGAGGGAGGGGTGGAATCACCGCTGCGTCACATGAAGGGGAAGGGAATGAAGTCCGGACTCTATCCCTCAAGGGTCATGTGACTCCAGGGGCCAATCAGTGGAAGAGATAGCCGAGCAGTAGAATCAACAAGCTGAACGTCACTGAAGGAATTCCCAGACTGTCAGTATCTCAGCATTGGCTTCTTGTAAACAAGTGGGGGCATAAAACGAGATGGGGGTGAGCCGTGACTGAGATGGGGGTGAAACATGTCAGTCACGGCTCACCCCCATCTCCGTTGCGAGGATTGATCCCGCCTCCATCGGCCGCCCTGTTGGATTAGAACTATAGCCATTTCTCCCTCGGCAGGTGAATATCATCTTTGATCACTCCCAGCGTGGATGCTGTCCCCCCGCTGTGTGTTTTTCTTCTCCCTGCTTAGAGGTTTACTAACGGCCGTACCACCTTCATATACTACAGAAGTGTACTTTGGTTGGAAGCTTTCTCCCAGCAGTGATTTCAGGTTGCTATCCCACCATCACCTTATGGTTATTGTTCAAGTGTTTGGGGACTTTGCAATAGATTCGCTTGTATAAACTTTCTGCCTAGTGTGCAGTTTTTTATTTATATTTTTAGTTCATGTGTATTTTTTGCAATACTTTAAAGACTATAAAGTGATTCGTACTCCATCCTCGAGCGCTGTATTTTTTGTTTCAGTTTTCCCGGCCAAAAGCTCTCATGGCAGTTTTCCCGACGGGAAAACCTGTCGTGTGTACGAGGCTTCACGTCAAGAAATGGGGGCCATTTCCACTGATAAAGTGATGGATGGTCCAAGTGACTGACAGATAGTACTGGCGGCTGCATGGAGACACATGTCATAGAGGCTCTGGGTATACTAGAGGTACAGGGGTGCATGGTGGGGCAAAGGGGGTGCACAGGTGCACTTGGGGGGCACACTTGGAGACACGTGGTGTAGAGTCTCACTTGCAGGCACTGGAGGACACTGGGGCACACTTGAAGACACAGGGGAGTAGAGGCTTACTTGCAGGAAATAGAGGGCACTGGGGAACACTGGGAGGCACAGGGCGTGCAGGGGCTCACTTGCAAGCACTGAAGGGCACTGGGGAACTGGGGGGTGCAGGGGCTCACTTGCAAGCACTGAAAGGCACTGGGGCACACTGGGAGACACAGGGGGTGCAGGGGCTTACTTGCAAGCACTGAAGAGCATTGTGGCACACTGGGAGACACAGGGGGTGTAGAGGCTCACTTGCAGGCACTGGGGTACACTTGAAGACACAGGGGGAGTAGAGGCTCACTTGCAGGCACTGGGGCACACTGGGAGACACAGTAGGTGCAGGGGCTCACTTGCAGGCACTGGGGTGCACTTGGAAACACAGGGGAGTAGAGGCTCACTTGCAGGCACTGGAGGACACAGGGGCACACTGGGAGGCGCAGGGGGTGCAGGGGCTTACTTGCAAGCACTGAAGGGCACTGGGGCACACTGGGAGACACATGGGGTATAGAGGCTCACTTGCAGGCACTGGGGCACACTGGGAGACACAGGAGGTGCAGAGGCTTACTTGCAAGCACTGAAGGGCACTGGGGCACACGGGGAGACGCAGGGGGTGTAGAGGCTCAATTGCAGGCACTGGAAGGCACTGAGGCACACTGGGAGACACGGTAGGCGCAGGGGCTTACTTGCAAGCACTGGGGCACACTGGGAGACACAGGGGGTATAGAGGCTCACTTGCAAGCACTGGGGCACACTTGGAGACACAGAGGAGTAGAAGCTCACTTGCAGGCACTGGAGGGCACTGGGGCACACTGGGAGACACAGAGGGTGCAGTGGCTCATTTACAGGCACTGGGGCACACTTGGAGACATGGGGGAGTAAAGGCTTACTTGCAGGCACTAGAGGGAACTGGGCCACACTGGGAGGCACAGAGGTTGAAGGGGCTCAGATGCAGGCACTGAGTTGGGGCCCCTCCCTCCGAGTCCAGTGACCCAACTACCAGGGTCACAAAGGTCGTGACCAGGCCCTGTCGTTCCTCCACCGGGCTTGGAGGGAAGGACCCTGGATGGGTTTATAAACGGGGGGGGGGATATGGAAACAAAAGGGAAGATGATATGGGTGGTGGGGTCTCCAAGGATCACAGAGACAGGTTTTATGGGAGATAATATAATTTGTTGCAGAGAAAATGAGATGCTGGCTTAGATACTTGTGACAGAAGGTAATGGGCTCTAAAATGGTAATAATTGGTGATAATTGTGGTCAGGGCAGGGTCGGAAGGAAACAAAATTATCTAAATTATTTAAAAGCAATATCGAGCTCTAAGTGTTTTTTTTTTTAAAGGTTCTTGAAAGAAAAGTCAAGTTCTGAACATATTCCGCCTTGGAAAGCCAACAAAACATTCTAGGAAGAGACAAAGAGAAAACATCGAGGAGATCTAACAATGCCTCCAACTTGTAGGACCTAAAAAGACAAAAGGGCCGATACAATAGAACAAATACTACGCTCTACAATGGCGGGCTTGTCCCATGCAGTTCTGTTGATTGAAGTAGACGAGGAACAATTGTCTCTCATCCCTTCCAACAATCCCAAGAGATTCCACAAAATCATTTGTTCTTCCACTTCTAAACTTCAGCAGAGTTCCCGGAAACTTGATATCGTTCTTTTAGGATCACCTATATAAAGCGTATCGAAACGTTTTAAATGGAGTGGCGAGGGGTTGGAACTCCTGTCAGGTGTAGTAAGAGATACACTCTCTCAATTTCTCCTAATGGCCTTTGTCACCGGGACTGAAGGTGAGGGAAGAACCGAAACTTGGAGTTGCCACCAGAACAGGAGGGTGGCAACGTGTCCCGGATTGCCCGGGACAGTCCCGCATTTTGCAGGCCTGTCCCGGGCACCTTCATTCCAGGACAATACAGTGTCCCCGAATGAAACTGACACAGCCCCCCCCCCCCGGGGCCAATCTGATGCCCCCAAAAAAGGCCGCCACATCACCGCTTTACTCACTGGGGTGGATTCAGGTAGGGCTGCGCACTCTTACGGAGGCGCAGCGTACCGTTTTAACGCTACGCCTCCGTAAATTACCTGCGCTACGCTTCATTCATGAAGCAGTAGCTCCGTAATTTGCGTGGGCGCTCTGTAAAAATGTCCGGCGTAAGTGCGCGTAATTTAAATGATCCCGTAGGGGGGCGTGGATCATTTAAATTAGGCGCGTTCCCGCGCCGAACGTAGTGCGCATGCTCCGTCGGGAAACTTTCCCGACGTGCATTGCGGCAAATGACGTCGCAAGGACGTCATTTGCTTTAAAGTGGTGGTTCACCCTAAAAACTACATTTTCTTATTCCACTGCCCCCCCACATTACAATACGATTAAGGCTCTTATTATTTTTTTCATGCTGTACATACCTTAGTACAGCATATGCATCCGGGTTGCGAGTCCCGCGGGAGTGGGCGTTCCTCACATGTGTGTGATTGACATTTTGCCCAAAAACTAGCTCCCCCCGTCGCGTAAGCCGCGTCACGATTGGCGAAAGGAGCCGAACGGCGATGCGCATGCGCAGTATAGCGCCGACTCGCCGTTCGGCTCCTTTCGCCAACCGTGACGCGGCTTACGCGACGGGGGGGGAGCTCGTTTTTGGGCAAAACGTCAATCACCGGCATGTGAGGAACGCCCACTCCCGCGGGACTCGCAACCCGGATGCATATGCTGTACTAAGGTATGTACAGCATGAAAAAAATAATAAGAGCCTTAATCGGATTGTAATGTGGGGGGGCAGTGGAATAAGAAAATGTAGTTTTTAGGGTGAACCACCCCTTTAACGTGAACGTAAATGGCGTCCAGCGCCATTCACGATTCACTTACGCAAACGACGTAATTTTCAAACATTGCGACGCGGGAACGACGGGTATACTTAGCATTGGCTGCCCCTGCTAATAGCAGGAGCAGCCTTACGCGGAACCCGACGAACGCAAACGACGTAAAATGCGAACGCCGGGCGCGCGTAGGGTTGTGAATCGGCGTGAGTATGCAATTTGCATTCTCTACGCTGACCACTACGGGAACGCCACCTAGCGGCCATCATAAGAATGCAGCCTAAGATACGACGGCATAAGAGCCTTATGCCAGTCATATCTTAGGCTGCAGTCGGCGTAACGAGCTTTCTGAATATGGATACGCAGACGCAAGTGCTTACTGAATCTACCCCACTGAAAGTACTTGTCCTGGCCGGGAATGCCTGGAGGAGCACAATCCCCGCCCCCTGCTTGTGATTGGAGAAATCATAAATCCCGCCTCTTGTGTCCAATCACTGTGCTGTGATTCGTTACAGCACAAGCTGATTTTTGGGAAGGGAGGGTGTCCCTGAATGGTAGTTGAAAATGTGGTCACCCTAGCGGGGCACGTGTTCTGATGGCAACTGTTTCCCTCCATTTGGTGAGATTTTCTCCTACTTCTCGTTGTGTCTCCAGAACAGGAAGTAAAGGGAAAATCTCCACCATGGGGCACTCATGGGGAAAAAATAAAACCAAATTGTGGGACACAGTGGCATCCATAGAGGGCGCAGGAGCGCTGCCCCCCCCTCTCCTGCACCCGTCAATCTCCAATAGATAGATTCGTGCATTGCATGAATCTATCTATTGTCGCCGCTGCCGCCCCCTATTCAGGTGTCCGGCCCTTTGTCGGGCGCCTGGCATCTGAATTACAGTGGCGGGGGTGTTTTCGGAAGTACCTGATTAGAGCCGTTGGCTCTAATAGACATCCTTATTAGAGCCGTGGGCTTTAATAGGGCTTCCAAATTGGTAAGCACCGGGCGCACTGCTGTGCGTTCCCTGCTTACGTAGTGCTGTGTTAGAGAAACAATATATTTGTTTCCCTAACATCGATCCACCTCTCAGCCAATCAGGTGCATCGGGTCTGGTTAACCAGTGTCACCTGATTGGCTGAAGTGACAGTCGCTGTGATTGGATGCCTATCAGGCGTCCATTCATAGCAGAAGAGGACAGGAGAAGACATCAAGGACTCGGAGGGAGCGTGGAGGACAGCGCTGACCCGAGACAGGTAAGTGACGGCCGGGGGGGGGCACCCTGGCAGCCTTTGATTAGGGAAAACTGGTGGCAATTGATGGGGCACAATTGATGGTTACAGTGGCTGCGTTTGATGGCACAGTGGTGGCAATTCATGGATACATTGGCTGCGTTTAATGGGCACAATGGCAGCGTTTAATGGGCACAGTGGTGGCAATTTATGGGTACAGTGGCTGCGTTTGATGGCACAGTGGTGGCAATTCATGGATACATTGGCTGCGTTTAATGGGCACAATGGCAGCGTTTAATGGGCACAGTGGTGGCAATTTATGGGTACAGTGGCTGCGTTTGATGGCACAGTGGCTGCGTTTGATGGCACAGTGGCTGCGTTTGATGGGCACAGTGGCGGCAATTGATGGGCACAGTGGCTGCGTCTGATGGCATAGTGGCTGCGTTTGATGGGCACAGTGGCGGAAACTGATGGGCACAGTGGCTGCGTTTGATGGGCACATAGTGGCTGCGTTTGATGGCATAGTGGCTGCGTTTGATGGGCACAGTGGCAGAAACTGATGGGCACAGTGGCTACGTTTGATGGCACAGTGGCTGCATTTGATGGCGTAGTGGCTGCGTTTGATGGGCACAGTGGCGGAAACTGATGGGCACAGTGGCGGCAATTGATGGGCACAGTGGCTGCGTTTGATGGGCACAGTGGCGGCAATTGATGGGCACAGTGGCTGCGTTTGATGGCACAGTGGCTGCGTTTGATGGGCACAGTGGCGGCAATTGATGGGCACAGTGGCTGCGTTTGATGGCATAGTGGCTGCGTTTGATGGGCACAGTGGCGGAAACTGATGGGCACAGTGGCTGCGTTTAATGGGCACAGTGACTGCGTTTGATGTCACAGTGGGTGCGTTTAATGGACACAGTGGCTGCGTTTGATGGGCACAGTGACTGCGTTTGATGTCACAGTGGCTGCGTTTGATGGCACAGTTGCTGCGTTTGATGGGCACAGTGACTGCGTTTGATGTCACAGTGGCTGCGTTTGATGGGCACAGGGGGAGCGTTTAATGGGCACAGTGGTGGCAATTTATGGGTACAGTGGCTGCGTTTGATGGCACAGTGGCTGCGTTTGATGGGCACAGGGGCAGCGTTTAATGGGCACAGTGGTGGCAATTTATGGGTACAGTGGCTGCGTTTTATGGGCACAGTGACTGCGTTTGATGGCACAGTGGCTGCGTTTGATGGGCACAGCGGTGGCAATTGATGGGCACATTGGCTGCGTTTGATGGACACAGTGAGGCTGAAATTTTTTTTTCAGTTTGTTTGCGCCCCCCCCCCCCAAAAAAAAATTGAGCACCAGCCGCCACTGGTGGGACACTATCTACCAGGGTTTCCAAACCAGGGTTCCTCCGGAGGTTGCAAGGGGTTCCTTGAGCAATGAGCAATTTCTGCCTCTCGGATAAGTTCCCACTGACACTATTGATCTTTTTAACTATCTGTAAGGGTCGGGGGGGGGGGGGGGGATTATTCCCAATGACCACACGTGTGAGGGACATTCTTCCCACCGACCATCACACTAATGTTTCATGAGTTGTAGATACAAATAATTTTAACAGGGGTTCCCTGAGACGGAAAGTTATTTCAAGGGTTCCTCTACTTTGAAAGGTGGAACCACTATGAAGGGGGGAGGGGGGGGCTTGTGTTAAAGGGAACTGAGATCACTGCTATAAAGGGGGGAGGGGAAGGTGGGTTATATGAATTAATCGGGGCTGAGGACACTTCTGTGAATGGAGGGGGGGGGGGTGATGTGAAGGGGGTTTGACATGAAGGAAGGACTGTGATTTTAAAGGGGAGGGGGCTGTAATGTAAAGGGTGGGGGGAATTTACATGAAGGAGGAACAATGATGTAAAAGGGGGGGGGGGGGTTTGACACGAAGGAAGGACTATGATGTAAAACGGGAGGGGGGCTGTAATGTAAAGGGTGGGGGTAAATTACATGAAGGAGGAACAATGATGTAAAAAGGGGGGTTCGACATGAAGGAAGGACTATGATGTAAAGGCTGGGTGAACTGTAATGTAAAGTGGGGGGGGGGGGGGGTTACATGAAGGAGGGACTGTGAGGGGGGGTTGAAATTAAATAAGGACTATGATGTAAGGGGGGGTGTACTGTAAAGGGTGGGGTGGAATTTTGCATGAAGGAGGGACTGTGATATAAAGGGGGGGGTTTAGACATGAAGGAGAGGCTATGATATAAAGGGGGGGGGTTTAGACATGAAGGAGGGACTATAATATAAAGGGGGGGTTGGACATGAAGAAGAGACTATGATATAAAGGGGGGGACATGAAGGAGGGACTATAATATAAAGGAGGGGTTGGACATGAAGGAGAGACTATGATACAAAGGGGGGGTAAGACATGAAGGAGAGACTATGATATATAGGGGGGGGTTTAGACATGAAGGAGAGCCTATGATATAAAAGGGGGGGTTTAGACATGAAGGAGGGACTATGATATAAAAGGGGGGGGGGGTTTAGACATGAAGGAGGGACTATGATATAAAGGGGGAGGGGGTTTAGACATGAAGGAAGAACTATGATGTAAAGGTTGGGGGTGTGATGTAAGGGGGAATCTTAAAGTGAAGGAGGGACTATGATATAATGGGGGGGGGGGGTTAGACATGAAGGAAGGACTATGATGTAAAGGTGGGGGGTGTGATGTAAAGGGGAATCTTAAAGTGAAGGAGGGACTATGATATAAAGGGGTGGGGGGTTTAGACATGAAGGAGGGACTGTGATATAAAGGGGGGGGGGGGTGTGATGTAAAGGGGAATCTTAAAGTGAAGGAGGGACTATGATATAAAGGGGGGGGGATTAGACATGAAGGAAGGACTATGATGTAAAGGTCGGGGGCGGGCTGTGATGTAAAGGGGGAATCTTGAAGTGAAGGGCACTGTGATTTAAAGGGGAGGCAGGGATGGACTGGCCATTGGGACTACAGGGAGTTTCCCGGTGGGCCGATGGCTCAGTGGGCCGGCTTCAGTGACAGCAGACCGCCGCCCCCTCCGCTCCTCTGTCTCTTCTTTCCCGAAGCGCTCACGAGGGGGGAACAAATAAGCAGGGGGAGGACCAGAGGAGCAGGGGGGACGACAGAGGAGCATGGGGGAGGGGACAGACAGCTGACTCAACAGCTATGGCCTGGGAGTTTCTCACTTCTGCCTAATCTTGTCCCATGAGGGGGGGGCACCAAACTGATTCTTTGCCCCGGGTGAAATAATGTCTAGCTTCCCACTGGTACTGCCTATAAGAGTACCAGTACCAGCCGCTCTACTCTAATAAAGTAGAACAGCTAGTGGCTAGTGAAGGGGGAGAGGGGGCTTGGGTGGCCGGGGGGTTCGGGAGTTGTCCGGCCGCCATGGGAGAGACCTGTCAAAGTGGGCCAGTCTGGATGAAGTCCAGGGCCAAATTTTTGTCCCAGTCCAGCCCTGAGGGGAGGGAACTGTCATGTGAAGGGGAAGGCTGTGGTATAAAGGGGGGGGGGGATTAGACATGAAGGAAGGACTATGATGTAAAGGTCGGGGGCGGGCTGTGATGTAAAGGGGGAATCTTGAAGTGAAGGGCACTGTGATTTAAAGGGGAGGGATCTGTCATGTGAAGGGAAAGGCTGTGATGTGGAGAGGGGACTGTAATGTTAAGTGTGGGGGGGGGGCTGTGATGTGCAGGGGCCAATGAGGACACTGATGAAAGAAGAGTACTGTAAAGTAAAGGAGAGGGAGGGCTGTGATGTAAAGGGGGAATCTTGAAGTGAAGGGAGCCCTGTGATTTAAATGGGAGGGAACTGTCATGTGAAGGGGGCTGTGATGTGGAGAGTGGGCTGGAATGTTAAGTGGGGGGGACTGTGATGTGAAGGGGACAACGAGTAAACTGATGAAAGAAGAGGACTGTAAAGTTAAGGGGAGGGAGGGCTGTGATGTAAAGGTGGAATCTTGACGTGAAGGGGCACTGTGATTTAAAGGGGAGGGAACTGACATGTGAAGGGGGCTGTGATGTGGAGAGGGGGCTGGAATGTTAAGTGGGGGGGACTGTGATGTGAAGGGGCCAACGAGTACACTGATGAAAGAAGAGGACTGTAAAGTTAAGGGGAGGGAGGGCTGTAATGTAAAGGTGGAATCTTGAAGTGAAGGGGCACTGTGATTTAAAGGGGAGGGAACTGTCATGTGAAGGGGGCTGTGATGTGGAGAGGGGGCTGTAATGTTAAGTGGGGGGGGCAGGGACTGTGATGTGCAGGGGCCAACAAGGACACTGATGAAAGAAGAGCACTTTAAAGTTAAGGGGGGGCTGTGATGTAAAGGGGGAATCTTGAAGTGAAGGGGGGCTCAAGAGTTTTTTATTTTTTATTAAACAGATAAATATACCAATAGAAAGGTCTTGTTATAAAAAGATCAAAAGGGATCAAACAAGAGAAGATTGTTGTTAGTTTCTCTGTAGACTTTCAATTCTAGAATTTCCCGAAGGCAATGTACAAAGACTACAAGCTCTTGTAACGTTGGTTGGGTTCAGCAATGTTTTTGACATTTCTCCCGGTCAGATGCAGTTCACGGTTTCCAAAAATACTTTTTTTTCACAAAAAAAAAAAGGTCAAGATGGAAAGATTCCATCATTCCTTCTTGGAAAGCTTGACATTCAGGCCAACAATGGACCATGTATATAGCAGATCAGACAGAAAGTTGCGTGTTGATACGGGTTCTTTTTTTTTTTTTACCTACAAAGGCCTCCACCCAATACCAAAAATACTACATCACAAAAAAATGAATAAATACCGATGGGTAAAAAAAGTTACTAGAGGGCACTGGTGCACACTGGGAGACACAGTGGGTATAGAGGCTCACCTGCATGTACTGGAGGGCACTGGGGCACACTGGGAGACACAGTGGGTGTAGAGGCTCACCTGCACGTACTGGAGGGCACTGGGAGGCACTGGAGTACACTGGGAGACACAGTGGGTGTAGAGGCTCACCTGCACATACAGGAGGGCACTGGGGCACACTGGGAGACACAGTGGGTGTAGAGGCTCACCTGCACATACTGGAGGGCACTGGGGCACACGGGGAGACACAGTGGGTGTAGAGGCTCACCTGCACGTACTGGAGGGCACTGGGGCACACTGGGAGACACAGTGGGTGTAGAGGCTCACCTGCACGTACTGGAGGGCACTGGTGCACACTGGGAGACACAGTGGGTATAGAGGCTCACCTGCATGTACTGGAGGGCACTGGGGCACACTGGGAGACACTGGGGCACACTGGGAGACACAGGGGGTGCAGGGGCTTACTTGCAAGCACTGAAGGACACTGGGGCACACTGGGAGACACAGTGGGTATAGAGGTTCACCTGCATGTACTGGAGGGCACTGGGGCACACTGGGAGACACAGTGAGTGTAGTGGCTCACCTGCATGTACTGGAGGGCACTGGGGCACACTGGGAGACACAGTGGGTGCAGGGGCTTACTTGCAATCACTGAAGGACACTGGGGCACACTAGGAGACACAGTGGGTATAGAGGCTCACCTGCATGTACTGGAGGGCACTGGGGCACACTGGGAGACACAGTGGGTGTAGAGGCTCACCTGCACATACTGGAGGGCACTGGGGCACACTGGGAGACACAGTGGGTGTAGAGGCTCACCTGCACGTACTGGAGGGCACTGGGAGGCACTGGAGTACACTGGGAGACACAGTGGGTGTAGAGGCTCACCTGCACATACAGGAGGGCACTGGGGCACACTGGGAGACACAGTGGGTGTAGAGGCTCACCTGCACATACTGGAGGGCACTGGGGCACACGGGGAGACACAGTGGGTGTAGAGGCTCACCTGCACGTACTGGAGGGCACTGGGGCACACTGGGAGACACAGTGGGTGTAGAGGCTCACCTGCACGTACTGGAGGGCACTGGGGCACACTGGGAGACACAGTGGGTGTAGAGGCTCACCTGCATGTACTGGAGGGCACTGGGGCACACTGGGAGGCACTGGAGTACACTGGGAGACACAGTGGGTGTAGAGGCTCACTTGCACATACCGGAGGGCACTGGGGCACACTGGGAGACACAGTGGGTATAGAGGCTCACCTGCATGTACTGGAGGGCACTGGGGCACACTGGGAGGCACAGGGGGGGCAGGGGCTTACTTGCAAGCACTGAAGGGTGCTGGGAGACACTAGGGTGACCACATTTCCAAACTACCATTCAGGGACACCCCCCCTTCCCAAAAATCAGCTTGTGCTGTAACGAATCACAGCACAGTGATTGGACACAAGAGGCGGGATTTAAGATTTCTCCAATCACAACCACAAGCAGGGGGCGGGGACTGTGCTCTTCCAGTCATTCCCGGCCAAGTACTGTCAGTGAGTAAAGCGGTGATGTGGCGGCCTTTTTTGGGGGGATCTGATTGGTTCGGGGGAGGGGGGTGGCTGTGTCAGTTTCATTCTGGGACACTGTATTGTCCTGGAATGAATGTGCCCGGGACAGACCTGCAAAATGGGACATGTGGTCACCCTAGGAGACACAGGGGGTGCAGGGGCTCACTGGAGGGCACTGGGGCACACTGGGAGACACAGGGGGTGCAGGGGCGCACTGGAGGGCACTGGGGCACACTGGGAGACACAGGGGGTGCAGGGGCTCACTTACAGGCACTGGTTCACACATGGAGACACGGGGGAGTGAAGGCTCACTTACAGGCACTAGAGGGCACTAGGACACACTGGGAGGCACAGGGGGTGCAGGGGCTCACATGCAGGCACTGGAGGGCACTGGGGGGCACACTTGGAGACACAGATATACTTGGGGGTGCAGTGGAAATGCAGAAGTACAGGGGTACAGTAGATGCACAGGAGTGCATGGGAGATGGGGGGGGGGGGACTAGGGTGCACTAGGAAACACAGAGGCACACAGGGGTACATTAGAAGCACAGGGGTGCATGAGAGATATGACGATGCACCCCAATCCATGCGCCCGGCCCCTAATCTAAATGCAGGGCTCCGGACGCATGGATTTCAATGGGGTTGTTTTTTATATGAAGCACATGATTAGAGCCTGAAGCTCTAATTGGCTCAAAAAAAGGGCGGGCTTGGGGCGCAGAGCACTATGCGAGTGAGGGGACCACTATTCCGCCCAATGATACAACAACCACTATTCTTCCTCCTAATAAGGGATATTTTCTCAGAGAAAATAATAAGTCACCCCTTGTCTCCGCCCTATCCTCCTCCAAGCACTGCCCCTCAGTTCCACCCCTACCCACCTCCCTGTACCACCCCTTTTAGAGAATACAGAACCAGCAACAATAGACCCCCCGCCAAAGCAAAAATAGATCCCTCCCACCAACAATAAACCCCCTCAGCAACAATAGATTCCTCCCAGCAACAATAAATCCCCCCAGGCAAAAATATATTGCTCACAGCAACAATAGACCCCCCAGAAAAAAATAGATCCCTCGTAGCAACAGTTGACCCCCCCCCCAGGAAAAATAGATTCTTCACAGCAATAATAGACCCCATCAGCAACAATAGATCCCTCCCAGCAACAATAACCCCCCCCCCCCCAGCCAAAAATAAATCGCTCACAGCAACAATAGACCTCCCCCAGCAAAAATAGATTCCTCACAGCAACAATAGACCCCCCCAGCAAAAATTGATCCCTCCCACCAACAATAAACCCCCTCAGCAACAATAGATTCCTCCCAGCAACAATAGACCTCCTCAGCAAAAATAGATCCCTCCCACCAACAATAAACCCCCTCAGCAACAATAGATTCCTCCCAGCAACAATAAATCCCCCCAGGCAAAAATATATCGCTCACAGCAACAATAGACCTCCCCCAGCAAAAATAGATTCCTCACAGCAACAATAGACCCCCCCAGCAAAAATTGATTCTTCACAGCAACAATAGACCCCCCCAGCAAAAATAGATCCCTCCCACCAACAATAAACCCCCTCAGCAACAATAGATTCCTCCCAGCAACAATAAATCCCCCCAGGCAAAAATATATCGCTCACGGCAACAATAGACCTCCCCCAGCAAAAATAGATTCCTCGTAGCAACAATAGACCTCCCCCAGCAAAAATAGATCCCTCCCACCAACAATAAACCCCCTCAGCAACAATAGATTCCTCCCAGCAACAATAAATCCCCCCAGGCAAAAATATATCGCTCACAGCAACAATAGACCTCCTCAGCAAAAATAGATCCCTCCCACCAACAATAAACCCCCTCAGCAACAATAGATTCCTCACAGCAACAATAAATCCCCCCAGGCAAAAATATATCGCTCACAGCAACAATAGACCTCCCCCAGCAAAAATAGATTCCTCACAGCAACAATAGACCCCCCCAGCAAAAATTGATTCTTCACAGCAACAATAGACCCCCCCCCCCAGCAAAAATAGATCCCTCCCACCAACAATAAACCCCCTCAGCAACAATAAATTCCTCCCAGCAACAATAAACCCCCACCAGGCAAAAATAAATCGCTCACAGCAACAATAGACCCCCCCCCCCCAGCAAAAATAGATTCCTCACAGCAACAATAGAAACCCCAGAAAAAGTAGGTCCCTCCCAGCAACCATAGACCCCCTTAGCAACAATAGACCCCCCAGCAACTATAGCTCTCCCAGGAACAATAGACCCCCCCAGCAACAATAGTGCCCCCCAACTACAATAGATCCAGTAGCCAGCAACAATAGACCCCTCCCTTAAAAGTAGGTCTCTCCCAAAAGCAATTGACACCCATCAAAAAAAGATCCCCCACCAGCAGCAATAGATTCCCCAGCAGCCAGCATAAACAGACACTCCAGCACGCCCCATCACTCCTTGTCATTATATACATTCAGTGCTGGAGGTGATGGAACTGCGTTCCCCCACGTCCCATCCCCCCCCCCCATTGCCATCCGATGCTTTTCCAGGCTCTCCCGTGCTATCCGGGACCCGGAGAAAGGATCGCCCTGCGCCGGATGGGAAGCATAGAGATGACCGGTGACCAGATGGTCACCAGTCATCTCTATGACCGTCAGGGGCCCAGGCGCGAAGTAAACAAAGCCGCAATCCCGGCTGTCGGAATGAGATCGGTGAATTTTTTTTTTTTCCGATCTCATGCTTTCCAGCCTGGAGGAGAGATGTGAGGTCTTATTGACCCCGCATCTCTCCTTAAAGAGGACCTGTCACACACAATCCTATTACAAGGGATGTTTACATTCCTTGTAATAGGAATAAAAGTGATCGAAAAATGTAATGTAAAAAAAGTGAAAAAATAAAAAAATTAAGTAAAAAAAAAATATATATATATTATGTAAAACGCCCCTGTCCCCGGTAGCTCGCGCTCAGAAGCGAACGCACACGTAAGTCCCGCCCACGTATGTAAACGCCGTTCAAACCACATATGTGAGGTGTCGCCGCGTGCGTTAGAGCGCCAGCAACAATTCTAGCACTAGACCTCCTCTGTAACTCTAAACTGGTAACCTGTACAATTTTTAAAGCCTCGCCTATGGAGATGTTTAAGTACCGAAGTTTGGCGCCGTTCCACGAGCGTGCGCAATTTTAAAGCGTGACATGTTGGGTATCTATTTACTCGGCGTGACATCGTCTTTCACATTATACAAAAAAAATGAGGCTAACTTTACTGTTTTGTTATTTTTTAATTCATGAAAAGTTTTTTTTTTTTTTCAGAAAAAAAGGCGTTTGAAAAATGATTGTGCAAAGACCGTGCCAGATAAAAAGTGGCAATGACCGCCATTTTACCAGAGGACAAGTATGGAAGCCACTGACATCGTCGATTGGGAACAGTTCTACCCAGGGCTTTTTTTTTTTCAGAAATAAGGTGCAGGAACCCCTCCCTTCCGAGTCACCCTTGACTCCGCCCCCTACCCACCTCCGAGCACCGTTCCTTGACTCCGCCCCCCTACCCACCTCCGAGCACCGTTCCTTGACTCCGCCCCCCTACCCACCTCCGAGGACCGTTCCTTGGGTCCAAAAAAAGGCAGTAAAATAGATCTAGCAACAATAAACACCCCCAGCGACAATAGATCCCCCTCCAGCAACAATGCATACCCAGCAGCCAGCATCAATAGACCCTTCATCAGCAAGCAACATTAGATCCCTCCCTCAACAGTAGATCTCTCCAAGCAACGATTGACCCCCCTGCAACATAAGGCCCACCCCCAGCAACAATAGACTCCCCCATCAGCAACAATAGACCCCCCCTGAAAAAAAATATTTCATCCAGCAACAATAGATTTCCCAGCATCAAGCTACAAAGACCCTTCCCTCAACAGTAGACCCCTCCCAGCAACGATTGGCCCCCTGCAACATAAGGCCCACCCCCAGCAACAATGCATACCAAACAGCCAGCATCAATAGATCCTTCAGCAGCAAGCAACATTAGACCCCTCCCTCGACAGTAGATCTCTGCCAGCAACGATTGATCCCCTGCAACATAAGACCCACCCCCAGCAACAATAGACCCCCCTGCAAAAAAAATATTTCATCCAGCAACAATAGATTCCCCAGCATCCAGCATTAATAGACCCTCTAGCAGCCAGTTACAAAGACCCTTCCCTCAACAGTAGATCCCTCCCAGCAATGATTGACCCCCCCCCCTGCAATATAAGACCCACACCAAGCAACAATAGATCCCCAACGAGCAACAAAAGTCCTCCCCAGCAACAGTAGACCTCTTTCCTCCCCAAACATAGATCCCTCAACAGCCAGCACACCCCAGCACCCCAGCAATTCAGTTCTGGAGGTGCCGGAGCTACGTTCCCCCACGTTCCTGCTGGAAATAAGCCCTGGTTCTACCTATTGACACCAACAATGGGGCACTATTCCTCCCACTGATACCAACAATGGGGCACAATTCCTCCCACTGATACCAATGATGGGACACTATTCCTCCCACTGATACCAATGATGGGATACTATTCCTCCCACTGATACCAATGATGGGTCACTATTCCTCCCACTGACACCAATGATGGGACACTATTCCTCCCACTGACACCAATGATGGGACACAATTCCTCCCACTGACACCAATGATGGGACACTATTCCTCCCACTGACACCAATGATGGGACACTATTCCCCCCACTGACACCAATGATGGGGCACTATTCCTCCCACTGACACCAATGATGGGACACTATTCCTCCCACTGACACCAATGATGGGGCACTATTCCTCCCACTGACACCAATGATGGGACACTATTCCTCCCACTGACACCAATGATGGGACACTATTCCTCCCACTGATACCAATGATGGGACACTATTCCTCCCACTGACACCAATGATGGGACACTATTCCTCCCACTGATACCAATGATGGGACTCTATTTCTCCCACTGACACCAATGATGGGACTCTATTCCTCCCACTGACACCAATGATGGGACACTATTCCTCCCACTGATACCAATGATGGGACTCTATTCCTCCCACTGACACCAATGATGGGACACTATTCCTCCCATTGACACCAATGATGGGACACTATTCCTCCCACTGATACCAATGATGGGACACTATTCCTCCTACTGATACCAATGATGGGACTCTATTCCTCCCACTGATACCAATGATGGGACTCTATTCCTCCCACTGACACCAATGATGGGACACTATTCCTCCCACGTATACCAATGATGGGGCACTATTCCTCCCACGTATACCAATGATGGGACTCTATTCCTCCCACTGATACCAATGATGGGACTCTATTCCTCCCACTGACACCAATGACGGGACACTATTCCTCCCACTGATACCAATGATGGGGCACAATTCCATACACTGACACTAACAATGGGGTATGAATCCTCCCACTGGCCCAGATTCAAGTAGATTTGCGCTTTATTTGCGCAGGCACAGGGCAACGATTTTGCCCTGCGCCCCCGCAAATATTTTGCGCTGCCCTCGATTCACGGAGCAGTAGCTCCGTAAATTGCGAGGGCGCGCCGGCAAAATTGCCCGGCGTAAGCGCGTGCAATGTAAAAGATCCCGCCGGGGGCGGGAATCATTTGAATTAGGCGCGCTCCCGCACCGAGCGTAGAGAGCATGCTCCGTCGGGAAACTTTCCCGACGTGCATTGCGGCAAATGACGTCGCAAGGACATCATTTGCTTCAGAGTGAACGTGAATGGCGTCCAGCGCCATTCACGAATCACTTACGCAAACGACGTAGATTTTAAATTTCGCGACACGGGAACGTGGGTATCCTATAGCATGGGCTGCGCCTGCTATTGGGATGTGTAACGTTACGCGAAACCCGACGTACGCAAACTACGTAATTTGCGTACACAGGGCTCGCGCAACGTTGTGAATCGGCGTTAGTATGCAATTTGCATACCATACACTGAGCACAATGGGAGCGCCCCCTAGCGGCCACCGCAAGAATGCAGCCTAAAATCTGCGTGGCATAAGAGCCTTATGCCACGCAGATTTTAGGCTGCAGTCGGCGTAGCGATGTTCCTGAATCAGGAGCATTCGCTACGCCGGAGCAAGTAAGCAATTGCGCCGTGTAACCTATGGTTACACAGGCGCAATTGCTTCTTGAATCTGGGCCAGTCTGACACCAACGTTGGGGCACAATTGTTCTAGGCATTGCGGTGCGAATTACAGCCACTCATTCTTCTATGGGAACGCTTTTGATTCGCAGAACGTCCTGAACATAAATCCCCCCCCCTCCTCTTTACTTACACCTCCCCCTCTCTCTGCTCAGCTGATCCGCAGCTACAACGGAGAGGAATCGCTGCACAGCTGCTTTTTCTCTTTTCGCACGGAGAACGGGGCTGGAATTCGCACCGGACTGGTGTGAACCGAACCTTAAAGATACCTAAAAAGATCACAGGCGTCTTGCCATTGGCTCTTTTAAGCGGCACTGGCCTCAGGATTATGCAGGTACCGCCAGTCAGTCACAGTTTAAGGACCCCCTATAACAGGGGTGTCAAACTCAAATACATCAAGGGGGGGGCGCAACAGCAGTTTGGTTGCCCTCAAAGGGCCGGTTGTATCTGCACTCCACCATAGTGTTCAGTCTGAGCAGGGGGTGCAGGGTTCAGGAGTGTGCTGCGTAGGGAGTGCAGGGTTCAGGAGTGTTCTGCGTAGGGAGTGCAGGGTTCAGGAGTGTGCTGCGTAGGGAGTGCAGGGTTCAGGAGTGTGCTGCGTAGGGAGTGCAGGGTTCAGGAGTGTGCTGCGTAGGGAGTGCAGGGTTCAGGAGTGCAGGGTTCAGGAGTGTGCTGCGTAGGGAGTGCAGGGTTCAGGAGTGCAGGGTTCAGGAGTGTGCTGCGTAGGGAGTGGAGGGTTCAGGAGTGCAGGGTTCAGGAGTGTGCTGTGTAGGTCAGTGTAGGTAGGTCAGTGTATATAGGTCACTACCGTCAGGTCAGTGTATGTAGGTCAGTAGGCAGGTCAGGTAGGTCAGTGTATGTCAGGTAGGTCAGTGTATGTAGGTCAGGTAGGTCAGTGTATGTAGGTCAGTGTATGTAGGTCAGGTAAGTCAGTGTATGTAGGTCAGTGTAGGTAGGTCAGTGTATATAGGCCACTACCGTCAGGTCAGTGTATGTAGGTCAGTAGGCAGGTCAGGTAGGTCAGTGTAGGTCAGGTAGGTCAGTGTATGTAGGTCAGGTAGGTCAGTGTAGGTAGGTTAGTGTATATAGGTCACTACCATCAGGTCAGTGTTTGTAGGTCAGTAGGCAGGTCAGGTAGGTCAGTGTATGTCAGGTAGGTCAGTGTATGTCAGGTAGGTCAGTGCATGTAGGTCAGTGTATGTAGGTCAGGTAAGTCAGTGTATGTAGGTCAGTGTATGTAGGTCAGGTAAGTCAGTGTATGTAGGTCAGGTAGGTCAGTGTATGTAGGTCAGGTAGGTCAGTGTAGGTGGGTTCATGTATATAGGCCACTACCGTCAGGTCAGTGTATATAGGTCAGTAGGCAGGTCAGGTAGGTCAGCGTATGTCAGCGTATGTCAGGTAGGTCAGTGTATGTAGGTCAGTGTATGTAGGTCAGTAGGCAGGTCAGGTAGGTCAGCGTATGTCAGGTAGGTCAGTGTATGTAGGTCAGTGTATGTATGTCAGGTAGGTCAGTGTATGTAGGTCAGGTAGGTCATGGCCCAGCCAAAAATAAAACCCTGCGTCACACACAACCCCCCCCCCCCCCCGTCCGTTTCCTGCCTTGGACTTTGGGCAGAGGCCCCTGGTCTTTTTGCCACCTAGCCACGCCCCCGCGGATCGGTCGTTTTACCAGCACCGCCGAGCAGCTCCGAGCTTTGCCAGGGAAATCCCCTCTTAGACTCACTGTGCAGAATTGCAAATCTTTCAGCTTTAAGGAAAATGTAAAGTATTTCTGCCAACATTTTGTTTATTTATTTTTTGATATTCACAGCTATAAAGAATGACATATCGCCCATGAATATTTCATATTTAGCATCTGCAATTGGAGAATGGAGCTCCGCCTCCCTCAGTGAAGGAACTTTACTGCTCTTCTATGTAAAGCCTGTATTGTATGTATTGTATGTATTGTATGTATTGTATGTATTTGTATGTATTGTGTGTATTGTATGTATTTGTATGTATTGTGTGTATTGTATGTATTTGTATGTATTGTATGTATTGTGTGTATTGTATGTATTGTGTGTATTGTATGTATTGTGTGTATTGTATGTATTGTATGTATTGTATGTATTGTATGTATTGCATGTATTGTATGTATTTGTATGTATTGTATGTATTTGTATGTATTGTATGTATTGTATTGTATGTATTTGTATGTATTGTATGTATTTGTATGTATTGTATGTATTGTATTGTATGTATTGTATGTATTGTATGTATTTGTATGTATTGTATGTATTGTATGTATTGTATTGTATGTATTGTATTGTATGTATTGTATGTATTGTATGTATTTGTATGTATTGTATGTATTGTATTGTATGTATTATATGTATTGTATGTATTGTATGTATTTGTATGTGTTGTATGTATTGTATGTATTGTATGTATTTGTATGTATTGTATGTATTGTATGTATTGTATTGTATGTATTGTATTGTATGTATTATATGTATTGTATGTATTTGTATGTATTGTATGTATTTGTATTGTATTTGTATGTATTGTGTGTATTGTGTGTATTGTGTGTATTGTATTGTATGTATTGTATGTATTTGTATGTATTGTATTGTATGTATTGTATGTATTTGTATGTATTGTATGTATGTATTGTATGTATTGTATGTATTGTATGGTATGTATTGTATTGTATGTATTGTATGTATTGTATGTATTGTATATATTGTATGTATTTGTATGTATTGTATGGATTGTATGTATTTGTATGTATTGTATGTATTGTATGTATTGTGTTTGTATGTGTTTGTATGTATTTCTATGTATTGTATGTATTTGTATGTATTGTATGTATTGTATGTATTGTATTTGTATGTATTGTATGTATTGTATGTATTGTATTTGTATGTATTGTATGTATTGTATGTATTGTATTGTATGTATTGTATGTATTGTATGTATTTGTATGTATTGTATGTATTTGTATGTATTGTATTGTATGTATTGTATGTATTTGTATGTATTGTATGTATTTGTATGTATTGTATGTATTGTATTTGTATGTATTGTATGTATGTATTGTATTGTATGTATTGTATTTGTATGTATTGTATGTATTGTATTGTATGTATTGTATGTATTGTATGTATTGTATGTATTGTATTTGTATGTATTGTATGTATTGTATTGTATGTATTGTATGTATTGTATGTATTGTATGTATTGTATTTGTATGTATTGTATGTATTGTATTGTATGTATTGCATGTATTGTATTGTATTGTATGTATTGTATGTATTTGTATGTATTGTATGTATTGTATGTATTGTATGTTTACAGCACTGGAGCTCAGTTTACACACACAGCTGAAGGAGTCAGAGAAAGGGCACAGCCGCCATCTCCCCGCCCCCTGCTCATATGAATAAAGAAGAGCCAATCAGGAAGAGAAGCAGCCGGTGTCAGGCAAGCGCCGATCCTCCCTGTATTAACCGCTTCCACACCGCGCCTATTCTGGCACTTCTCTCCTTCATGTAAAAATCATCATTATTTTTTTTTTGCTAGAAAATTACTCAGAACCCCCAAACATTATATATGTTTTTTTTTAGCAGACACCCTAGGGAATAAAATGTCGGTCATTGCAACTTTTTATCTCGCACGGTATTTGCGCAATCATTTTTCAAACGCCTTTTTTTTTGGGGGGGGGGGGACGGTTTCATGAATAAAAAAATAACAAAACAGTAAAGTTAGCCCAATTTTTTGTATAATGTGAAAGATGATGTTACGCCGAGTAAATAGATACCCAACACGTCACGCTTTAAAATTACGCATGCTTGTGGAATGGCGCCAAACTGCGGTACTTAAAAATATCCATAGGCGACGCTTTACTTATTTTTTACAGGTTACCAGTTTAGAGTTACAGAGGAGGTCTAGTGCTAGAATTGTTGCACACGCTCTAACGCACGCGGCGACACCTCACATGTGGGGTTTGAACGACGTTTACATGCGTGTTCGCTTCTGAGCACGAGCTACTGGGGACCGGGGCGTTTAAAAAAATACTAAATCATTATTTATTTATTTTTTATTTACTTAATTTTTATTTATTTTTTTTACACCTTTTTTAAAAAATGTTTGCTTCATTTTATTTTACACATAGGGTGTGGCATAACGTAGGGTATACATTTTTTATTATACCCGCCCCTGAGGAGCCATATACTTCATTTTCAGTGCACTTCTGCAGTTATATTGAAGAAATAATAGGTTTGGTGTCTTTTTGTTTTCAAGTATACACGTTTTAACAATGTTTTTTGTATAATTGTATATATATATT